>NW_023415854.1:0-38764 GCF_013373865.1 Monomorium pharaonis | reverse complement strand
TAATTTATACAAGGGAAATTTATTTACATTAGTTTAACCCTACGTGAGAGAGAGAGAGAGAGACATCGGAGAAAACTTAAAGAACAATTTTTACTTTAAATTATTCCCTCTTAAAAATAATTTGATAGTAAGGACACAGCCAAGAATGCTGTGTTTCGTACAGCGACAAGCGAAAGTTGAGCGTGAGTTAATAATGTTATAATTAACAGATTATTTGTATTTCTTAAACAATTGTGATGAAATTGAGAGACTCTGGCTTCTTTAAAGATATCTCTCGTGCTGGTATCTTCCATAAATTCCTTCCTCGGGCATAATTTCCTTCTCATAATTCTCATAAATTACGACTTACTTCTGGTAGTGCGCGATGGCACAAATTTCGCCGGATTAGAAACGAATTGGCCGGAACGCGGGTTTACTGCAAAACGCGCACGCTTGGACGGCGCGAGACGTGCCGAGAGGTAAAACGCGACCTTAATCCTGGCCACCTTATTTTTAGGGCGTCGAACTTGCCGGCTGACTGGCAGTCACGATGGCAACGTCAAAGCCTGATTGAGATGGAATCGGAGAATAAAAGAGTTGTAAATAAGAGATAAAAGCAGGCCGTATGAGCGAGACACCGGAGTGGCTGGTCGTGTCTAGCCCAGACAAAGTGTGGTTTTATTGGGACGTAAGGGGGCACCCGTCGCAACGATAATCCCCATTTATAGCTTATAAATGATTTTAACCCCCGTAAAAATGCATTAGCCGTCGCCGAGGTGTGCCGCACGTACGGCGCCGGTAACGACGCTTCAACGACCCGCGCGCGTATTACACACGCGCGCACAAAACGCGTGTGCGTGCACGCGTGTACCACGTGCCCTGAAAAAAAAATACTACGATATCGAGTGTGACGCACGTCTGCAAATGTAAGTCGGCTTTTAAGGAACTATAAAGTAGTGTGGCATCCCTAAGAGTGCGGCTTTTGTGACCGGGTCTTGCGAGGAGTGGACCCCACTCGTGTTAAAAACCACGTGTAAGCTTGGCAGCAAGCGAGGGTTGTTAGAATTTGCTTTCAGTCCCGACAATGTGTGAGCACTTAAAATATCGCGAGTGTGCCAGCGTAAAAAATTATAAATTGTAACAATTGGTAAGTTGACTCTCATTTCAAGATAATTAAAATTTTAATAATACCAGAGAGATAAATAATTAATAAGATAGAATAATAAAGAAAGCGTTATTATCCCGCAGCAATTTGCTGAGCGCTTGTGTTAAAAAATTTCTAATTATATAAAATTTATTTTAATAAGTTACTATTCTCTGTACATATATTGTCGCTATTCGCACAAGAAACAGAAAAACAAAAGAATATCAATTCTAATGCTAAGATAATAGATTACTTAATTTGTTTTTTTTTTCTTTTAACAAGTTTTCTGTTAATAACAGTTTTTTTAACAAAGAATATTTTTCTGATATAATTATCTTAAAATAGACTTTTATCATAAATTGTAGAAAAATTTATTATCCAGCGTTAAACAAAATTTAAACTTTTTTGAAAAATATTACAAAATTTATTGAAAAAAATCAAAATAGTAACCAATCAAATTTTTATTTTATCTTAATATTTTTTACTGAAGTATTAAATTATTAGGATTCAGAATTATTTTGAATATTTTGAATAAATTTCATGCTTATGTTAAATTTATGAAATATTTGGAACAAGTAATATTTACTTAATTCTCGTACGTAAATATCTTTATATATGTACAAAAGTTTATTTTAACTAAATATGACTTATTTCAACCTTGATTTAAACTAAATAATGAGCATATATCATAGTATCAAAATATATTTTTTGTAAAAATAATCGTTTGTAATGACTTAAAGCAAGAAAATTAAAATTAAGTAATCGCATATCTTAGCATAAGAATGATATTTTTCTTCGTATAAACTCGTACATATAATTATACATACTTACATGCAGCAATATATCGATGCCGAGGGATATCGTGTATTGCTATTCGAACGGACTTCAAGCAGAAGCGTTCTGCTCATAAAAGCGTTATGAGCGCGTATGAGTGCTCACATTCTATAGTGGCACGTGAGAATAATACAAACCGGAAATAATCATCAAAATAAGAGAACTGAATAATTGTGTTACATATATTCACCTCACAATACCTTATAAACGCATAAAGCTTGTAACAACTTTATCAATAAATTCATTTAAAAAATTTTAATTATCAAAATTAGAAAAAGAGTTATATATTAGAAATATTAAAATTATTAGATACATTAAAATCGTAATGAATTTTAATGAAATGATGTACGTTACATATACAAGAATATAAAAACGCAATGTGTAAATTGAAAATCGGTAAAAAAAAAAGTCTACTTCATGTATCTCGTATATTATAATCTTTCTATTGCGGTTTTTAAAATAAATGACTTGGAAGCCGTTAAATATTTATTTTAAATAATGTATCATATTAAAATATGCAAAGTAGAAATATCATACCTTTAGATGATCAAATTTTAATTAAACATTAATTAAGATTATATCTGCTAAGAAATTTGGAACGATTACTCAAGTTAAATTTATCCAGCATCATTAAAATATTATACTGTTATCACGTGACTCCCGCAAATATAATATTTGTGCAGTATATAACATATTGCATATGTATTACAGAATTTTTCTCTTCTTTCTTTGTTTTTACATATATTAATTTAACATTAAGGTAAATTCAATATGCGTTACGTACTTACGTATCAATTTCAAATTTATATTAAATAAAAATATATACATACATGCTAAATTCACTTGACAAAAATCAATAAAAGGAACAACTAGTAAATGCATATCCCGAATTAGATTGCAAATTGCAATTAAATAATAAAACAGAATATCTGCCATTAAAAAACGCAACAATATTTAACTTACGTTAGTTTTATATATACATTTCTTTGATTGTATAATTATAATAAATTGACGAATAATTATATTTTTAATTAAATGCTGTTTATTTTATATCACACAAAACAACATTATAGATCCCCAAATACATGTGCAATATTTTTATATTCTCAACTTATTCTTTAATGTAACTGATTTTATATAGATATGCATTTCATATGGAAAACACAATGTAATCGTAGAAATTTCCTATAGATGTTGCAAGTTAGAATAAAAGATAATAAAGATGACTCACAAATATGATGCTCAGCAGTGGGATGTCCTGACACACACAATCACTTTATATAATCTGTAAAATTACAAATATATTCAGGTTACAACGTCGCTCGAAAGAAATGATATTTTGAACAATCGTTACAAATTTTTCCTCTATCTTTTCTTTAGTACAGACATAAAGCTTGTAACTTTATCAATAAATTTATTTTAAACATTTTAATTATCAGAATTAGAAAAGAGTTAATTATCAGAAACATTAAAATTATTAGAAACATGAAAACCTTGATAAATTTTAATAAGATGATATACGTTGCATATACAAGAATATAAAAACGCAATGTATAAATTGAAAATCGGTAAGAAGAAAAAGAATACTTCATATATCTTGTATACTACAATCTTTCTCTTACGATTTTAATTAATGCTGTTTATTTTATATCACGCAAGACAACATTATAGATCCACAAAACCGTACATTGGCAATATTTTTATATTCTCAACTTATTCTTTAATGTAACTAGATTCTTTAATTATATAGATATGCATTTTATATGGAAAACACAATGGAATCGTAGAAATTTCCTATATATATTGCAAGTTAGAATAAAAGATAATAAAGATGACTCACAAATATGATGCTCAGCAGTGGGATGTCCTGACACACACAATCACTATATATAATCTGTAAAATTACAAATATATTCAGGTTACAAACGTCGCTCGAAAGAAATGATATTTTGAACAATCGTTACAAATTTTTCCTCTATCTTTTCTTTAGTACAGAGACATAAAACTTGTAACAACTTTATCAATTATTTTAAACATTTTAATTATCAGAATTAGAACAAAGTTAATTATCAGAAACATTAAAATTATTAGAAACATTAAAACCTTGATGAATTTTAATAAGATGATATACGTTGCATATACAAGAATATAAAAACGCAATGTATAAATTGAAAATCGATAAGAAGAAAAAAGTATACTTTCATGTATCTTGTATACTACAATCTTTCACTTACAATTTTAATTAAATGCTGTTTATTTTATATCACGCAAGACAACATTATAGATCCACAAAACCGTACATTTGCAATATTTTTATATTCTCAACTTATTCTTTAATGTAACTGGATTCTTTAATTACATAGATATGCATCTCGTATGGAAAACATAATGTAATCATAGAAATTTCCTATAGATATTGCAAGTTAAAATAAAAGATAATAAAGATAACTCACAATACGATGCTCAGCAGCGGGGTGTCGTGACACACAATCACTTAAATAATCTGTAAAATTACAAATATATCCAGATTACAACATCGCTCGAAAGAAACGATATTTTAAAGTAAACGATCGTTACGAATTTTTCTCGTCTATCTTTTCTTTAGTACAGACATTTATACGATAGTCAAATAGCCGTGTAACTTTCAAGAGGCGATTAATCGTCCGCAAGTAAACGAGCATCCTTGCGAGCATAAAATGAATAAGAAATTGCTCACCTCACGGTTGCTCGGATGTCACCCGATGCCTCCTAGGGCCTTGTCTTCCTCTCTTATTCGTTGTTTATCCATGTAGCACTCATTCGCGCGGACGACAATCGACTGATTACCGCTGATATCGCTGACCGATCGATGGAATATGACGATCGCGCGGTGTCCAGAGCGGCACTCCCGAGGTTATGTTCGTTCACTCGCGCGAGGACACGTTCATTACGATCATACTGATCATCAAAACACAACACACGACACTCCCGGCTAAATAACACTCCCGATACGTAAATCGTACGCGACGCGCACCGTATAGGCATTGCCTTTCGATGGCCGAATAATGGACTAGTCCGCTCGCGTCGCTCGACAATTTTCCAATAATTTTCGCGCTGTGTATTCGAGCGTTGCAGAGAGACAAAGCCACGATGCTGAGTGCAAGCAGCGCGAATAAATTCGATACGAGCTCGAGAAATACACAGTACGAATACATAACGCTACGATGCATACGCAAAGTGCTAAGTGACAAAGTGGATCGGTCCAACCGACGAGTCGACGAGTCGAGCAGCGAGTCGACGATCGCGCGGCTAATTTCACGCGGCATCGATGCTACCGATGCACCCGCGACGATGATGCTATTGCTTTCGGTCGCACTTTCGTGCATCTTCCGTGTTTTAACCCTTTAAGAGGATTCTAAACTGCCCGGCAAACTTGATCAAGATCGATAACACGTAAACGCGCGCGTTCAACAGACGGAGCGGACGAGCACAGTGCGCGCACAGTGATTCTTTACTGTGATTGGTTTTGTTTCTAATCCAATCAGAGACAAGAACCAATCATATCAGAGAATGACTAAGTGCTCACTGGTCATCTCTGTCTGCTGAACGCACCCAATGTAGAGTCATTTCTTTATCCTTGTTTATAAAAATATTCTCTTCAAAATATGAGTTATGTTAGTTTATACGTACAAATGAATGGTATCCCACAGTTCGGAATAGATTGAGGAATAAGACTGTATTCGTCAAATTACGATTAAAAGCTATATGTTAAAAGCTACATAACTTGTATTTTAAAGCGAATATTTTTATAAACAAGAATAAACGAATGACTTTATATTGTCGATCTCGATTAGGTTTGCCGGGCAGTTTTATCCCGACTTTTTCTAGGAACAATTTGCATGCAGCTCAGGTTCTGTTAACAATTTATAGATCGTTCGTTATACAGGGTGAAATGTAACCGGAAGCCATCCCGTAATAGAAAGATAGAAAGAATCGAGATGAATATAAAAATCCAATATTGTCTTTGGTTAGATCTTGGTTAGGTCTTGGTTAGGTCTTGGTTAGGTCTTGGTTAGGTCTTGGTTCGGTCCACTAATAATCGAGGTATTAATTTTTCTGGAAATGTATCTTTTATTCTTGAAAGTCATGGTATTTTTTAGTCATTTTATGATATTCTTTTAGTGTAGTACTCAGGAAATTTGACTTCAAAATTTAAATTCTAGCTTTGTGCTATCTCTTTATTTTGACTAGCCAAACCGAGGTTACTACTACTCCTTAAAAATTAGGAATGCTAATTATTCTGTCTTTTTGTTACTAATATCTAATTCTACTTCTCGTACTTCCAACTGTGTGTGTGTGAGTGCTTCGTAATGTATATTAATTGTTAATGGTTCTTATTGTGTTTTATTATTTTATCATTTAAATAACACGATCTATTGATTAATTTAATAAAGAAGAAGATGATATTATATCCTATTTTTTTATACGTAGATGTATTGTTTTTTTATATATTTCATTTAGAATGTCTTCCGAAATTAACCGCTAGTGCTGAACATCTGTAATATACGTAACTTTAATTCTAAATTTTTAATAGATATAAAAAAAAAACACTAACTACACTAACCTACACTACAACTATTAAACTATCTGGCTAATATTATTTATCAAATCGATTGAGTAAAAAGATATTAACTATTTTAAGTGATTTGAATATAATATTATAATTTTTTTCTTACATACACAGTATTATAATTATTTTCATCGAAAATTGAAAACATTTCTTCTACGACAATTTTAAAATTCTATTAGAGATATATAATGAACAATCTAAAAATTATTAACAGAACATGCTGGATGCAAATTGTTCCTAGAAAAAATCGGGATAAATTGCTCGACAAACTTAATCGAGGTCGACAATGTAAAGTAATTCGTTTACCCTTGTTTATAAAAATATTCGCTTCAAAATACAAGTTATGTAGCTTATACGTATGGCTTTTAATCGTAATTTGACGAATACAGTCTTATTCCTCAATCTATTCCGAACTGTGGGATACCATTCATTTATACGTATAAACTAACATAACTCGTATTTTGAAGAGAATATTTTTATAAACAAGGATAAACGAATGACTCTACATTGGTGCGTTCAGCAGACAGAGATGACCAGTGAGTACTTTGTAATTCTCTGATATGATTGGTTCTTGTCTCTAAGTGCATTAGAACAGAAACCAATCACAGTAAAGAATCATTGTGCGCGCACTGTGCTCGTCCGCTCCGTCTGTTGAACGCGCGCGTTTACGCGTTATCGACCTTGATCAAGTTTGCCGGGCAGTTTAGCATCCTCTTAAAGGGTCAAAACACAAAAGATGCACGAAAGTGCGATCAAAAGCAATAGCATCGTCGTCGCGGATGCATCGGTAGCATCTGTGCCGCGTGAAATTAGCCGCGCGATCGTCAACTCGCTGCTCGACTCGTCGACTCGTCGGTTGGGCCGATCCACTTCGTCACTTAGCACTTTGCGTATGCGTCGTAGCGTTATGTATTCTCCGTACTGTGTGTATTTCTCGAGCTCGTATCGAATTTATTCGCGCTGCTTGCACTCAGCATCGTGCCTTTGTCTCTCTGCAACGCTCGAATACACATTTATCTCGTTTCGAGTGCGAAAATTATTGGAAAATTGTCGAGCGACGCGAGCGGACTAGTCCATTATTCGTCCATCGAAAGGCAATGCCTGTACGGTGCGCGTCGCGTACGATTTACGTATTGGGAGTGTTATTTGGCCGGGAGTGTCGTGTGTTGTGTTTTCATGATCAGTATGATCGTAATGAACGTGTCCTCGCGCGAGTGAACGAACATAACCTCGGGAGTGCCGCTCTGGACACCGCGCGATCGTCATATTCCATCGATCGATCAGCGATATCAGCGGTAATCAGTCGATTGTCGTCCGCGCGAATGAGTGCTACATGGATAAACAACGAATAAGAGAGGAAGACAAGGCCCTAGGAGGCATCGGGTGACAGCCGAGCAACCGTGAGGTGAGCAATTTCTTATTCATTTTATGCTCGCAAGGATGCTCGTTTTCTTGCGGACGATTAATCGCCTCTTGAAAGTTACACGGCTATTTGACTATCGTATAAATGTCTGTACTAAAGAAAAGATAGAGGAGAAAAATTCGTAACGATCGTTTACTTTAAAATATCGTTTCTTTCGAGCGATGTTGTAATCTGGATATATTTGTAATTTTACAGATTATTTAAGTGATTGTGTGTCACGACACCCCGCTGCTGAGCATCGTATTTGTAAGTCATCTTTATTATCTTTTATTTTAACTTGCAATATTTATAGGAAATTTCTATGATTACATTATGTTTTCCATAATGAGATGCATATCTATATAATTAAAGAATCCAGTTACATTAAAGAATAAGTTGAGATATTGCATATAAAATGTTGCAATATGTACGGTTTTGTATTGCAATAAAAATATTGCAAATGTACGGATTTGTGGATTTATAATGTTGTCTTGCGTGATATAAAATAAACAGCATTTAATTAAAATCGTAAGAGAAAAATTGTAGTATACAAGATATATGAAGTATACGTTTTTTTCTTAACGATTTTCAATTTATACATTGCGTTTTTATATTCTTGTATATGCAACGTATATCATCTCATTAAAATTCATAAAGGTTTTAATGTTTCTAATAATTTTTATGTTTCTGATAATTTACTCTTTTCTAATTTTGATAATTAAAATGTTTAAAATAAATTTATTGATAAAGTTGTTACAAGCTTTATGCGTTTATGAAATATTGTGAGGTGAATATGTATAACACAATTATTCAGTTTTTTTTTTTTTTGATGATTACTTTCGGTCTGTATTATTCTCACGCGCCACTATAGAATGTGGGCGCCATAACGCGTTCCTAATACTTTTATGAGCAGAACGCTTCTACTTGAAGTTCGTTCGATTGACAATACATTTCTTGACATCGACATATTGCTGCATGTTACATGAGGAATTCTTTGAAGATTCTTACAGATTTGAGTGTTGTGTAGTAGTGTGTTATGTTGGAATCACTTAAAATATCTTTTTACTGAATCGATTTGATAAATAATATTGTTAATAATATATGTATATACTACAGCATAGAAATACAAATGTTTTCAAGTTATTCGATTAATACAAGATGATATTTTTTTATCATTGTATAGTTGAAACAAAGAAATCTTCAAGTGTTTGGGGGGACAAGTCACATCTGGGGGGTCACATCTTGAGACAAATTTTATTTGACAATCTCAATTGAATTGCAATTGAAGTATTATATTACAAATACTGAGATTCATTTATTAAATCGTATCGCACATTTCAAAACCGATTTCAGCTGACTTCTTCAATACGAGCGCAATTATATAAATACGAGCCTGAACGTGGCGTTCGAAGGCCGAAGTAACCAAATGAGCGGCTGGCATGGCTTTTGACAGAACAGAATCGGAAAGGGAGCCGTTCCGTACGCCAAAACACCCGTTTCCGTCAGCAGCAACTTTCATTCCGCAAGCTGATTTCTGCGGTCCCGCGAAAAACGAGCAAGGAAATTTCGGCGATTTCATTTCATACGAACGCAAGGATGGTCACGCTTGCTTTCGGCGCCGAGGTACGTGCGCGGGGTCGCGTCGCGTCCGCATCGGTTGGTAGGTAGGTAGACACAGTCAAGTCGGGTGGAGAACGGTGGGAGGACAGCGTCGTCGACGCGTGCACCACGTAGGATGATAGCCAAAAGCGGCGGCGGTTGGCAGGACAGGGGAACGTGTCACGCGATCCGTGAGTAATTCGCACGAGCCGAGGCCCACCCGCCTGCCTGCCTGTTTAACAGAGTGTTATAATCTATTTACGTTAACATTACCAACGTTTAACGTGGTTGCTCTGCATCCCCGGGGTCAGAGAAAGGGGTTGGTTGCGGCGGAGGTGGCGGCGGCGGCAGCGGCAGCGGCGATGGAGGTGGAGGAGAGACGGAGGTGGAAGGTTGCTGGTCGGAGAAGGGTATGATGCTCTCTCTCTCTTTCTCTCTCTCTCTCTCTCTCTCTCTCTCTCTCTCTCTCTCTCTCTCTCTCTCTCTCTCTCTCTTTCTCTCTCTCTCTCTCTTTCCTCCCCTTTTTGCCTCTGCATCAGACAGCACTCAAGAATTGTCGCAGGCACGTTAGGGCTTTTGGAAACAAGCGTTAATTCGTGTGGTCGCTCGCACACGCATTAACCGCGGCTCTCTGCATATTCTCTGTGTGTCTTTCTCAATATCCCTCTCTCGCTTTCTCTTGCACGAGGTTTTGTATCTGTTCTATAGATTTCTATGCATTTCAGATCCAAAATGATGAGCTTTACGAAACTTAACAATTATATATACTGAACAGATTGGAGATCTGAAATGTGAAGGGTCGATCTGATCAGTGCGACTTTTACAAGGAATGATAGCTGAGGGAGAGAGGCTCTTGAGAAGATTAAGATACGCGATGTGTCGAAAAGGAAAGAACTGTTCAACAAGCTACCAATCGTGACCCCCCTCCCCGAGAGACGTGCGAGCGATTAAGGAGTCGAGGACGAAAAATAGAAATTATGCGATATTAACAGCGCGATTACGCAGCATCCGTGGAAGTTCAAGTGGCAAGCATTGTACGTGTCTACCGTCAGCCAACAGTTCGTTCATGAACGGATTACGGACACTCGAGCCGGCGGCCGGGAGGAGTACAATCCCCTGGCCCGGCACAAGAGCAAGGGAACACGTACGTTCCGTTTGAACGAGCCTGTAGGCAAAGAGGACTCCGAGCGTGTACATCCACGCTCGGCGTATGCACGACAATACGGGCTAAATGCCCGGCTCCCAACCAAACCGCCAACTAACTGTACGAAACGTCCTGAAACTTTAGACGCGATTATCTGGAGGTTACGTCGTAACAATTATGAGGCTGCCACTCCGCGAAATCAGGAGACGGCTAACTTGTTTGCGCGCGCCCACCTATCGTCTTTGTGTCACAGATAATTTTCGTGGACGCGGGCTAATGGACGAGCGCGGTACAACGGGACGAACTGTAACCCTCGCCGTACCACCTGCGGAGTGCGTTGTCCTATCCACACGTATATTCCCCATTTGTTCCGACAAACGATAATGACGATCGTCCCGATGACGTCCGCGAGGAGGTAAAGAGCGTAGTTGGTTACGATTTCACTTAATTGCAGATTTTACGATTAACAGTTACGTAAAATCCGCAAATCTGATTGATTAGTTTTCTTTAAAATGTTATGTATCGCAACCCAAAGCATTCTAAAAATATTTAAAAGTATCACATGTTATTCTGTTATTACGTATTTATGTTATTGAGTATTTGTGTAAATTGTAAGCACAATTCTCTTGTTAATTTAAAAACTATTTTTGTTTTTTGTTTCTATGTAAAATTGCACTTTGCAGTACTGATTTGCAAATTTAATAGACATAGCATTGCGAATTAAATTTTTTTACATATATTAAAAAGAGTTTAATAAATATTTTAGTAAGTATTTATTTTGATCTACATATTTGTTCAAATATTATTTAAAATTAAAAAAATAGATTATTTTATTTTCGCAGCTATTATAAAGAAAATTATTTGTTGTTATGTCCCTTGTAACTAAATTCAGGACTAAAGTTTAAGCATTTTTTATAAATAAATTTTTTAAAATTTTATAATTTAATTTTTTTGTTTTTGATGGAAAAGAAAAAATAATGCTTGTGACATGTAGAAAAACGTAAGCAATCAAAAGTGAATCAGCCAATTATAATCAAAACCGTAAAATAGTAACATAATCAACGTGTGTGAAGTTAGCATCTCAAAGTTTAGCATCTTATAAAAATACTGCAGAATTACTTGCATCCAGCATAGTTCTACAGTTCTTGATAGGTTTCAACAATAGTTCCGTTGAATTACCTATTTTAATTAAATTTTTATAAATGAGATGCTAACTTCCAAAATCACATAATAGCATCTCACCGTATTTTGAATGTACGACCACAGAGAAGACTAAATCTATAGAGTTCTATCGTTTAAAGACGTCTTGTCAATAGTTCTGATAATTAAATTAATTAAAAAAATTTTTTTGTTACAAAATATACGTATATATGCTATTACTATCAAAGACATTTCTTAGATATTTGGGTAATAGAAATCTAAATTTCCGTCCAACAAAGTTAAATAATAACATAACAGAAATATAAATTTATTATATTAACCGTATCATTATGTACTCTTTATTCTTTAGATTATATATATATCTTAAAAAAGTATTTAATGATTATATACTAATTCTGAAGTAAAAATCACTAAAGGATAGTGAATGCTTACTAATTAACATGCTACATTTTCAGTGGTATATTTATAGCTGTATTAATTAGTAAGTATTTACTGTCTTTTAGTAATTTTTACTTCAAAATAAATGTATAATTATTAAAAAAATAATATATTTATTTACTTATTGTACCTAAAAGTTAGTGAAATTTAGAAACTGCAGACTTACTACCAGTATCAGAAAATATTTTATTGATACATTCAGAATTTGAAATTTTTTATCAATTACTGAATACTTTGTTGAAGAAATAAGGGATATAAAATTTGAATTGTTTGATTTTAATATAAATTTAATTAAAAGATTTTATTTTTAATCTATATTTTTAATAAGGTAATATTAAGTGTTTGGTTTATAATATGTTTTAACTCATAATGTTGATTTTTATTCAAACGTATATCAGTAAATTAGAAAATAATAGTCACATTCCTGTACTTCTATTTATCCATATCGTTTACATGTAATATTTCGTTTAAATACGTGCTTTGTTGAATCACGATAAGTGGCAAGTTTTAGTTAATTGTCGGGATTATTTCAGTCTCAATTAGAATTGAGTATTATTTATAAAAAGTAATACAAACATTGATTATAATAATCATTACAAATGTGCAAATATGTTTATATAAGAAATTCGACATTATTATTACTTAATTCCTAAATGATTAATGGATGCATTAGAATCTAATCATTAAAAATTTATGGGATAATTTATTAATAACGTTCAAATTTTCACGCTGTTACGTTTTTAATATTAAGTTTTGACTTCTGTAAATCAGAACTACATCCGTTTTAATCGAAGATGTACAAGAATAAAATATTTTCTGTTCTGAAAAGAATATCTACATATTTTTGCTTTTATCTCGAGATTATTGATATTGTGTTACTTTTCTTTTGTGCGGGTGTGAATATGGTCTAGTCTTCTTTTAAGAAGTTGACAGAAAGTTATACGCTGTAATACGAAATCTGAAGAGTAATGAGACTTTTGAAATAGTACAACATGATCTATATGTCCTAATAAGAAGCATGCAGTTTTTAAACATTGATAACTTTCAACTGGTATTGTAAAAACGAAACATTTAATTACCGATAATTTTGTGAGTTTACGTTTCATCCCCATCGTATGGTTACCGCGCCCGGCGAAGATGGGCACGGTAAAAGCGAAAGAAGCGACGCATCGTCGCGATGATAAAAATCCCTGCTCGACTGTAAAATTTTACGATCTCGAGAAATAAAGATAGTATCGTGAAGCTCCGAAAAGCGGGACCCCCGTTATCGGTACGTACAACGGGTTAAAGAGAACGGGGGGGGGGGGATGTCGAGCCTTTAATATTTACCCGTTTACGAATTTTTTCCAGCTTTCTAGGAGGGGGAAAGAGAGAAAGCGCCGGGGAGGAACGTCCGAGAACGATAAGCGTGGGCACGAAGAAGGGCGTTGGCGGCTTCGACAAATAAAATCTGAACAACCTGCTGCTTCGTTGTTTATCGAAGGATACCCGCGGCATTAACGGTGAAGAGACTGGGCAAGGGGCAGAGAAGCGGAGGGAAGATTACGGGCGCAAGACTAAATACGCCGCGATAACGCAACGACTCCCTGATGATGTTAGCGATCTTCCCTCCTGCATTTTTTTTTTCATTTTTTATGAGTAACTCTTTCCTCGTTGATAGATTTATGCTGCGGCCTTGTTTCAGACGGAATCGTGTATTTAAGCTTTAGGTCTCTGACGAGAGAATATTTATAGTAGTTCTTATGGATATCCTGTAGCACACAATTTCATTTTGTTACACATTTGTACGGTGATACACGCACCGAAGAAATTGTACTCTTAGTTTAAGAATTTTTTCTTTACTTTATATAATATCGTCTTATAAAATAGACATCTCATAAGGATTTTTTTTAACTTTCGAAAGAATTCTTACAAATGATAAATTAATAGTAGACTTTTTCAATTTTTATAAAAATATATAAGATAAGATTTTGTAGAAATAGAATTTACTTTAGGAGTGACAAAAGTAAAAGAAAATATGACTTTAAAATTCTTAATTTTTTAGGAACTGTATTGTTTTTCCTTAATCATGAAAATTAAACAAACTAATAAAAACAAAGAAATGAAAATCGTAAATACTTTAAATGTAAATCTTGTCTAATTTGATTAAATTAATTCTTCGAGCCAATTTTTTATTCCGTTTTATTCATTATTTAAATATTACAATGTTAAGGTGTTATACATAAAACATTACTTTGCACTGGCTACGTTAAATTGTAACGATATAATTGTTACAAACGCCAAATAAAACATGTTCTACTTAAAATGTCCAGAAGTTTGTTAAAAAGAATGTATTCTTATTGGTGAAAATAATTACCATTTTTGTTATTTTAAATTTTAATTCTTATTAAAAAATGCATTTTTATTCGTCTACGTTTACATTATATATCATTTTAAAACGCAAAATTTATTCTGCTGATTTATACTAATGGTTTGTTTTTATTTTATTCTTGTTTTAGACTGTCAAATTAAAGATTAAAAAGAAAGCGATTTTTATTCGAAGTCTTGTCCTCGTTATAAAATTTTTGAAATTGAATTGAATGTTTAATAGTTTCTTGGTTTAATAGTTTCTAGCCAAAGATTTAGTTGATATTACGAGCAATTTCCGTTATGCTTTACGTCTCACTTTTTCATGTCAAATTCATACAATAAGATCGAATTTTTGACGTACTCTGCGACATTTTAATATTTGTACAAACTAACATACATCATATTTACGAATATCACTCACTACTTTATACGATTTTATACCTATGAGAAACGCCAGTAGTAAATAATTAAAGTTATAACAATTGCGCCGGTGCGTCATGCCTTGAGCTTTTCTTTTACACGACGAAAGTTTACAACTGAAATTTCGGAATTCACAGTTCCGCAGTATATCCGCGGTGAAATAAGATTAGACGTGGTGGCGAGGAAAAGTCGAGGCCGCAAGAAGCCGGCAGCCAAGATTCGCCGCAGCGCGATGTAATATAAACGTCGTAAAATAGGGACCAGGTGAATCGTATAATTCGGCGGGGGACCGACTTCAGAGTAATTCTCGCCGTGTACACCAACGGTTCCTCCTCGGCGCGTTGCCCCGTATACATTACCACGAGTCACCACGTACGACGACCGCATTGCCACACGTGCTGCTTATATCGCTCCCGAATATAAAGGGGGAGACCGGAAAGGACCAACTTGACGCTATATAGAAAGAGAGCGCAGTCACATCCGATTTCTACTCCGCCTTGTGTGTCGCCCTATTGTTTTTATCCTCGAGACACGACTATCACGAGAAAAAGAAACTATTTTTCAAATATGTTAGCTACAAGTTTTGAGATTATGAATCCTTGCTACCGAAATAGTGAATCGTTTATGCTTCTTGTATACATCCCTTACGACGTGTAGTTCAGTCTATAAAAAGCACTTTGTCATTTAAAATAATTTGAGAAATTAATAAATTTACTTATACTAAAAGTAAACTTACATGTACTAAAAAATACTTTGAAAATACTAAAAATAAACATATATTAATTAAAACTAAATAAGAGAATAACGGTCAATAGATACGAATCAATTAAAAACAGGGTTGAAGAAGTTTGACTATATTTATTTTCAGTTAGATAAAAAATTGAGAGTAAATAATTGATATAAATTAATTAACATAGATATAGACTACGTGTGCTAAATCTTCTTTGGAGTAAACAAGGAATGAGTTCTAAGAAATAAATTAAGTATAGGAAATACAAGATCTAAAAGAAATCATAACTAAAATCAGGAAATATCAATGTTATTGTGTAAAATAAATATGTATAAGCTATAAGGTTGGAAGCAGTTATGACAAATTTTTATATATAAATATAAAAATATATTCACGAATCATTTAATCAGTGTCTTGCCTTATTTGGTTATGCACATATTGAAAGCATGATTTATTAATTACTAATACAAGACACGAGATAAAAAATAAAGAACACCAAACGTAGAGATCCATTTATTTTAATGTTGAAAGAAGAATTCCATCTCTTTTTCTCTTTCATGGCTACGGAGTAAATTTCATCTCTTTTACAAGCAGTAATCCACTAGCGCGAAGTAGTACAACTTTATGAAAGAAAATAGTCGACGTTGGAAGGTTCCTCGCTTTCAAGGTTCTTCAGAAAAATTTATGTTCTTAAAGCCCTCGAAATAAACATCTAGTAGTCGAGTACCGTTTGCTGCGAACCAAAAACCCATTGACCGCGTTTGTATACGTTAACGTCACGACCTATGGTGCTATTACATTTAGTCTACAACGTGGTCAGGTCCAAGTGTTCCACTCGCAAAATTTTCCCTACAGACGTTAATTTTTTTCAAATCTGGGAAGCTTTTTTTGATTTCTTTATTAAATTGAATAGCATTAATGTTAATAAGACTAATAAAACATATACCGTCAAGGCAATCAATAATTCGAATTATTTTAATATGCCAAATTATTTTCTAAATAAAAGTGATGCTAAAGATTATATATTATAAAAGAGTTTCAAAGAGCTTGTCAGTCAATAAGATCGTACATGGTGATACATCGACGGAACGAGGGTAAGGAAGAAAGAAAAGGATCTCATAGCCCGCGTCTAAAGCAGTATTTCATAGATATAGCCGATGAAGCCTCCTTGTGGCCGGCAAATATAATAAACTTGGGGTCCATATATCCGCACTTATGGTGGCTGATGGCAGACCCCAAGAAAAAGGAACGTCTCGCTGCGTGTCCGTGCGCAGCAAGGAAAGGACGGTGGGGGAGGAGGATACCCCAGCGCTATCGTCATATTTTCTGATAGCGTTTTTCACTGGCTGCACTAGTGCGCACTCAGTGCGCACCAGCCGCGGACAATGTGTTTCACTGGACGTTTCGGTGCGCACGAAGACGGTGCGCGCTGTTTCACTGGGAAGTCTAGTGCCGAGTTTTTGCACTATAGTGCGAGAATTCGGCACGAGCTCCGAGAGACGGTGTCAGTTCAGTGCAATATGGCTTCGCGGGATAATGACGATGTTTCAAATTCACGAGATGCACGATTAGCATTTGGACTATTACAGTTGCTTTCTTCGTCATCATCCAGTAGTGATGAAGATGACTTATTAAAAGAAGATCCGCGAAAAATTCCAAAGATCGAAAATTTTGTTCAAGTAGTGCATAACCTTGCGGATAAGGATGTAAGTACACATACATACATATATATTATATATTGTTTCTGCAAATTATTGCATTACGTAAAACAATAATACGTATTGTATAAAAATATCAATATATATATATACAAATATATTATATTTTATATTTATCAATTTATATATATACACTATATGTACAAATATATTATATTATTTTATATTTATCTATTTCATAAGCTCTTTTCCGAAATAAAAATCAATTCCTAATATAAACTATATAAGTATGGCTGGACGTTGTTATAATTATTTAAAGGTTTTTTTTTTTATAATTATAAATATTATTCGCATATATTACAACAAACAGTGTTCCTTTGTAAACAAATAATATCCATTATAATCCATTATATATATATATTTAATATAATACATAATTAATAATTATATATTTTTAATATGATACATAATTAATAATTTCAAGGAATATATAATATTTTAATTAATAATTTTACAATAAAGATTTTAAGATACATACATTTTTATTGATTTTCTTCTCGCTTGCCTATTATTTTAATCAGACCTTGGATTGAGAACATTATAATATTGTTTACAAATCGAAAGAATACTAAAGAAGACCCAAACAGAGAGTCGAAACGTTTCTTGTAATGTATGCTAATAGTAAATAAATATTTATAATTTCAAAAAAAGGAGATCTTTAAATAATAACGACACCAACTGGCCAGACTTACATGTTCTATATTAAAAATTATATTATATTATTGTTACAGTTCAAAAGTCATTTTCGCGTTGCAAGAACAACAGCTTATAAAATAATAGAAGAAGAGTAATATTTATTATATCATTGTTGACTTTAAAAGAAATAGTCAAATCGGTCAAACTTTCCATGGTTATACAGTAGCACAATACGCCCAAATACGCCACAAAACTGCACTGAGATGGCACTGAGAATAACAGACGTGTTTAGTTGGGAATGCAAAAAACTCGCACTTTCAGTGCACTCCGACAGTGTCGCCTGAACTCGACGAGTTTCTAGTGCGCACTTAGTTCTTGCCAGTGAAAAACGCTATGATTTTCCGCCAATAAACCCCATTACTATTTATCAGGCTAATGCGTTCTTATAACTCCCATTAACAACAATCTATACGCTCTAACGCATTAGCGGCCCGGTACCCGCACCACCGCCAAATTTATTATTAGACGTGGAAGAACCGTTACGCTTAATTGCATGTAGGTTTGTTCTCGAACTTTCGGTGGTCGAAAGTCATGCGGACCCTCCGGAGAAATTATATCAATATTATAAGGTCGTTCCATCCTGCCTAGCCGGAATAAAGAGAAAGTGTGGGTGAACATATGAAGAATGTTAAATATTAAAATACCAAAAAGGAGTTCTTAGTACCGAGAATCAAAATAAAAATTAATTTGATATAATTAAACAATAAATTAAAAATTAATATATTAACTATATATATTATATTGTTTATTTATATCGTATAATCATTTTAAGTTTATTATTCATTAATTAATATAATAACCGATGTAATAATTGCATAATATAAATCATAAAAATATAATTTTCTCTTGGACAATAATAAGGTTGCAATTTCCACATTTATTTTCAGCAGCTGCAAAGCCAGACAAAAAACTTTTAGTTGCCGAGTAATCATTCGAAGTCCTTGACAATTCAGCAAATACGCTGTAGCGTAGTGTCCATTTCCATTAAAATAAACGAAACAAGAGTCATTCCGTAGTCTAAGAAACCACTCTTAGCTTCGTGTCGCATAATTAAATGTCAGGATCTAAATTTATCGTTTCGTAAGAGAAGATACTAGCAGACTTTCGGAAATTACTCAGCTTACGGGTAATTGTAAAGTCTCGCTTGTATGAGATCGCTGCTACGTAAGAATTTCAACCGTCCCCTATATAATCGAGAATATTAAAATTTTAATGAAAGTACGACCAGCTACGAATTTCTATTTTAATCTCTCTTTAATCAGAAAGATAGTGATTTTAATTTACAACAAGAAGAGAACTGTGCGTCCATTTCAAATATTTCCACTGTTGAAACATTCGATCCTTTCGCGCTATTTCATTTTCTTTTCCGGAGTTGCCACTCAATCGCCGCGATTTAATCATGATTTATTTACGTCAATTCTATCGTTCGCCGGGGAGAGGAATAAAACGACGTGGAGGCGACGTGAAAAACTCGTTCGATGAGAGCAATATCGTCCGTTATTGGTAGGCACCGGGCGTTAACGCGACCGAAGCGGCGGGAACGAAAATGAAAGGAGAGAGAGAGAGAGAGAGACGAAAGGGAAAAAAAGAGCAGAACGCGTGAAAGAGGCGAGAGATAATTAACGAGAAGCGAGTACACAATATCTTTTCCCAAACGGCTCGACGCGAACTGCACACTTGTTGCTTATCTGCACTTCGGCGTAGACATGTCGGTAACGGGTTAGAATAACATGTTTAACACGGCAGATAGCTACTTATCAGTCGCCCTCTCGCTGTTTGTCTTGCACCGTAAAGAGTTATAAAGTCCAGACGATGCGCCGTCACGGTGCACTATAAATTACGCGGCTCGTGTCGTTTACGAAAAAAGAGAAAGAACGAAAGGGGGAGAAAAAAAAAGGGAATAAGAAGCGCGCATGTACTCTCCGTCTTATCGGCGCGATAAACTCCGACAGCGGATCCGTCGCACCTCCCGACGGACTCTGAACTCACGCGTAATTACTTAATCGCGGGGAAAATTACAAGGGGAGCGCATAACGGCTGTGATGACGCGTATATGGAATCATTTAGCACCACAAACGTGTGCAGGGTGAGCCCAGACTCACCCTCTATCTTTTTCTGTGGAAATTTCAAGTCCGATTGTTCTTACACACAAAAAAATGTATTCTTAAAAAAATATAAGAATGCCTTGATTCCGGAATATTTTATACTTAGAGTAGCACCAAATATAAATCTATTTTATTAAGAATAAATTATTCTTAAGGCAAAATTAAAAATTCTTTTTAATTAAAAACAGAATTTGCTTTAATTAAAGAATAAAATTGCAATAATTTAATATTAAATATGTTAGTATTTATTGTAATTTTTTTCTCGGTGAGTCTTTTTGCCAACTTAATCCAAAATAAATTTAATTTAATTAAACATCATTTTTTTTTAACAAAAGTTTTCATTCTATTCTTCTCATTTTTTGCTGATCCCTTTTATAGACTGATATATTTAAATATGATGTGTCGATGGTGAAATCTTATTTCCTTCGCGCTTTTGGGAAGCCTTTATTTATTTACTTAAAAAGTGCATTTTGTCCAAGAGAAATGCTTTACGTATAGCGATAGATATTGAAGACTTCTACTCACGCGCGCGGGTCCACCGTCCTCAAACGAAATTATCCAATATCAAGCATATTATTCTTAATAAATAAATAAATAGCTTTCGAATTATGTAACTGAGTTTGTTTTAATTATAACGATTTTAGAAAAAGAACTTTTATGAATAAAATACTTTACTATACAAACCTATTTATTATTGACGTAAGTGACCATTTCTAGTAGAGGATAGCATTTCGTGCTCATATCGAAGCATATAACGTTCAAAAATAAAATTTACTTGCAGCAATAATTCACTTTGTTGTATATACTGATCTGCCGAGAATTCTCTATACATGAAAAGCTATTTTGTTCATTAAGAAACAGCGCCTCCCAGTACGCGTATATCAAAGCGATGCGCAAACGCGCCTCTATCAATGGTCTTAATTCGACAGTCATTTCGGTGGGATAAGTAATTTCTCGGATTTTCGAGGATCCCCATCCCGGACGAAGGCTAACTACCCTTTGTCTTCCGCGTTATAGAGGCATGGCGCAGCAACGAGTGGCCATTTTAACCCCTTTTCCTCGCGAGACATAAATAATGATCGTCGCTAATTTGGCTCCGGTGCAGCCCTTGGCCGGTACAGCGTACGTAAACCGCGCAATTATAATGCCGCCACATTAGAATTTATTCCCGTAGGCAGCCGGGCAGCCACTCCTCCGTAACCTTTTTCTAAAGCTTACGTACTTAATCCGGCTGAAATATTTTTTCCCCGCGGCTTCTCGGCGTCGGATATCGGCCTCGGATTTCCGTCCGGAACTTAAACCATTTAATTAAGTCAGGACAACCAGATAGTACGTCGTTCGCTACGGAGACAAAAGCAAAAGGAGTCGGATAAGAGCGCGGCAAGAATTATTTAAACGAACGGATACGACTCCTCGCTGTTTAACCGATGACAATTCGCTAATGGTAATCCCTTTGATTATGAAAATCTCACTTTCGCAAAAAATTAATTTTATTGAGAATTTTAAAAACCCGGGAAATTACTTAAATTATTATATATAAATAATTTAAGAGTTTTCAATAGCAACAAATTAAGTCCATTAAAAAAAATCTGGATTATGATGCCATATAGCATCTGTCTATTAGCATTATGAATAATTTTGTTGGCAAGAATTAGACAGAAAACAAAAAATATAAGAATTTAACCATTTTTACTATTCTATAAACATAAAAAATTGGAAACAAAAATAGAAAAATTATTGCTATAAAATTTATGCTATGTATTTAAACTTAAAAATTATGCTATGTATTTAAACAACATTTCCTTCTTTCTTTATTATTTTTAATATTATAGGAAAAAGTAAAAATTGTGTAATAAATAGTAAAAATAATACTTTTGCAAGAAACAACAAAAGTATCGAATTAATTAATAAAGTATTTTATTTGATTAATTTTTTCAATAGATCACAAAGTATTAATCAAAGTCTAAAACTTTATTTTTATACTTATAATATATTTGAAGAAAAATCATTACGCAATGAAAAAGTTGAAGGATGAGAATTTTTTATTTCTTGAAAATGTTACGTTTTGGGATTTATTTGCTTTTTGTAGAAAATTCTTCAATTAGCGATCATTATTGTTTAAGGAAGTTCTTACCTTTCCATTGAAGCCACAAGTCACAAGGCTGATGTGCAAGTATTCCGCGCAATGTCCTACGGTAGATCGATTTGGAATGGTTGGTCGCGCAAACGTCATCTGCAACAAATAAACCATTCCCTTTTTTTTTCATCGTCGCGTGTCATTCGAAATGTAAAAGTGTACGAGCAGAGCCACCCACGGCGCGAAAATGTTTTTCGAGAACCGGATAGATCCGCGCGCGCAGCTGGTGCGCGGATACAGCGATCTCCATTATGTCGAAATACGGAATTTCACACGGCCGAACGCAGCCCGAACTCGTTGTACGCGCGCGCTGATCTTCGGCACACTCGGGCAAACGCGCGTGTACGCACGCACACGTACACGCAAACGTGCCGGCGCGCGCGGCTTTTCCGCATTGTATTCGGGGAAACAAGTAATTGGATGCCGTGCGAGAGATTTGCGATATTTCTAGTGTGTAATGCGCGGCAATACGCGCAACGTTAAATCAAATCCAATTCGAGCTCTCGCGCGCCGTACGGCGCGGCATGGAGTGGCACCTGACAAACTCATTGGTCTGACAAATTGAATCATTCGCCGTTCAATTGCTTCATGCGAATATACACACGCGTGGAGACGAGCGCGCGCGCGCGCGCGCGGACGGGGTTGCGTGTAGCGTGCGTGTGGTGTAGGCGGGCGAGGGTGCGGATGCGGGATCGTTGAGTATCTGGTGTCCGCTGTTTGTTGCCACTCTACCGCATTGCCGTCGATGTGTCGAAACCATCCCTTCTACGGTAATACGGTGCCGTTGAATTAACTCGCGATCAAGCGTTCAGCTTTGAAATTCACGTGCGAAAAGACGAAGCGCACGGTTGGTTGCTCTCGCATTACCCTTCACCGCGTTAACTCTTATCCGATAAAAGAATGCGATTAAAAAATCTAATAAAATATTTGTGCGGATGAAAAGTAACTTGTTACTTGTAACGAAAAAAGGTAATTCTAACTGTAACAAAGTTTTAGTAAGCTGTAAATTTTTATAATATTTTGTTCCTTTCTTTATATCTATAACTCAGTTACATTATTTTATAACTAGTAATTAATTTAACAAATTTTTAGTTATTTTAGTTATTTTCTATATTTCGACACATGTTTGTTTAATAAAATAAAAAAACATTTTTGACAATAGAGTTATCTTATAAAAATTAAATTATTTTGTAACAATATATTTTAAGTACACGGAGAAAATTATAAAGTAAGAATTATAAAATGAAAAAAAGTTGAGAAAGTGACAACACTTTTGTTTCGAATTGCTATTGATATTTACACAATTTTCTTCAAGCGTAGATACTGTGAAGATACTCTAAGCATTATTCCATACATTAAGGGGATACTGGAGTTATTAACAGTTCAGCTTCTCCTTAACTCGTGGAACTCTATAATTTTAATTATTTGATATGATATCTTTCTTTCACTCAATAGCTGCATAAGAAGATAATTAAATAAATTTTTTCCTGAAATTTGATTGTATAATAGATAAAATACGGAGTAATGGTACAAATTTTCTAAAAAAATAATTATATGAAATGTTTCCAAAAGTATTTCGAAAACAGTGTTGTGTAAAAAGAAACATATTTAAGCTTTATTTGTACTAATTGATTTATACTATTTCAAAAGTAATGAAGTAAATAGAAAAAAATATATTGAATTTTAATTTTATTTATTATTTATAAAACATTATACAATAATTAAAAATATAAAAATAAATATATAAATAGTAATGTGAAGAAAGTTATAATTATAATTGTTATTATTGTTATTATTTCTTGAAATAAGAAAAGCAACTGTGGCATTTGCCTCTTCTTAAAAAAAAAATTTATCTAATTTTGACATTCGAAAGACTAATTTTCTCATAGGTATCAGAAGCACTACATTTTTTAATGCATTGAATATTCAAAAAATTTTTAAAGCGTTTTCAACAACCTTTAAAATATCTTTATAAATATCTTGAAATATTTGTATAAAGATTTAAATTAAATTTTTATATTATGAGAAAGCACATTTAAGATTAATAATAATAAGTTTTTGTGTAAGCGTGAGAATATATAGGAACATTCGATTGGGATATTTATTGTAATATTATAAACTCAAACACATTTTTTTAAATCTAAACAGAAATGCAAATTGATTTCAGAATCCGCAGAATGAAATACGTTTCGTACAAATGCATCCATGGATACTTCATTATACGCGTAATGCGTGTTTTGTGTATCGTGGAATCAAATGCACGATGCGGTGGATAATTAACCGCGTCTGTACGCGCGAGAGATCAGCGACGGAAAACCTACAAAACATATATACGCGTCACCACGTGACAATGATCATCCCCTTCGATCTTCGATGAGAAAGGAACGCGGCGCACGGCCATTCAATCGTGACGTAGCGTGAAATCCGAATCGACTCAACCGATACGCGAATATATATATATATAGAGAGAGGGGGGGGGAGGGAGAGAGAGAGAGAGAGAGAGAGAGAGAGAGAGAGAGAGAGAGAGAGAGAGAGAGAGAGAGAGAGAGAGAGAGAGAGAGAGAGAGAACGCACGTATGGAGCGCATGCAGGATGCAGGACAGCCGCATACGTAGAGAGGCGTCGGCCGTGTGACGCGATCACACGGTGTGCGATGTGTGAAATGGAGCACGGACCACCCCTTCCCTCCCCCACCGGTAATTATATGTATCCCATCTCGCGTTGCCTATTTCGCCTACGAACCGGCGGCGGCGCGGCGCTACGCGGCTTGATGCGGCTCGGTGCGTCGAGTACGAGCGATACATCGACGTTATAGCGTATCGTATCGGTGCGATATCACGGTACGAGCCACACAGGCTCCTGTCTCCCGGACACTCGCACACACAGCGAAATCGCGCGTTGATCCCCGGGTGACGTGGTGCCGGTCTCCCGGATGCGCCGCGTGTGTGTGTGTGTGTGTGTGTGTGTGTGTGAGGATCGTCCATCGACTGCATCATCATCATCATCATTCCCTCTCACCCCCTTCCGTCTCTTCCTGTTGCCTGCTGTCCCGCACGGACCACTGATCCTTCGTTTCGGTTTCAGAGCGCGCGCCGACCATCGATCTTTACGATCGATTCTCCATCGGCGCGCGAATGCCGACACGCGATTTTTTTTTTCAAGGGCGGAATTTGGCACGGGTCTGTTAGTACGGGGCCGAAAGGGATTTTATTATCGGACGGCCGTAACGTCGATTGGCAACCGTTTCGAAGATGTATAGGATGACATTTGCGTACGGTTGGATATTCGCCGTTCCACTTGGCTCTTTTATGCCTTTGACATTTGGAAGGGTCATCAACCATTTTGAATATATAACGAGGCAGAAATAGTTGTGGAACGAATAGAATAATCGACAAATGCATGTACTAAAGTATTTAAAAAATAATCTTTTTTGGAATCGTCAAAATAATTGTGTAGGAATTGGAATATTGAAACTTTGCAGAATTATTAATCATCCTATATAATTTGGATAATCCAATGAAATTATTTTTGGATTTGTATCTAGCTACATATTTCAGCAAAACTCCTTTCTGTAATTAATATGATATTTTTTATATCTTTTCTTTGGAAAATTATTCTCATTATCCTTATTTGGTAAAACATTTTGTATATAAAATGTGCACAATATATATACATATATGTATATATATGTATAATTATTTATAAACTGTATCACATATGTACAAAGTAATTAAAAAGTAATTTTAAATAATCCTTTTTTTACAAAAATTAAAACTGCGATTAGATTTTATATAATGTTTTATATATAACCATTTATTAATTTAGTTTATTAATTTATTTTTTAAATATTGCTATAAGTTTTTTTTTCTTAAATTTTACTTTTTATAAAGTAAGCAACATTATATATATGAAAGTATTTTAATTATTTTCTAATTCTTATTAGTTTTTCTGTATATTTAAACACAGAGATTCCCTTATAAAAATATACTACTAAACAGTATTAAATTATTATTTATTTTAAGTATTAAAAGTAGTAACAACAATGCTTTTAATTTTTAAAATAATTATTAATAACGATTTAATACCGTCCAATATTACATTTATAAGAGAATGAAGACTACATAATTTATATTCATTTTTATATGAAAAATCTACTGGGATAATTTTCTACTGGGGAAATTTTCGCTTTTTTAATTAATATAATACAAAACCACAATTTTAATTATCTAATCAAAGTGATAATAACCATCTTATTCACGTCTCGCGCGAAATGAGGCATCTCCGTGTCGCGACAGCTCTTAGCAAGCTGTGTTTACGGACACACAGCAGTCCGAATAGACTGTAATCGGCGTATCGCGGCATCAACGAAAATGATGATGCGCCTCGATACGTATCGGGCCCCGCGCATCGCGCGACGCGCGTAATGACAAGCGCAAATGCACGTAACATCGGCGTTGCACGCTACGCCGGATATCGCAACGCACACGTGCGCCCCGGCGATGTTCCGACGCGGAACGATTTCGAATTGCGCGGCGCCGGCTGCGATCCGGCGCGTGCAATGGGCGCGCTTATTGCACAAATCACACGCATTATTGACTTCTATTGTATCCCTTCGGCCGACGACGGGCCGTCGCATTGTCCGCGTATTGCGCGCCCCTTCCTCCGGAATGAACCGATAACTTTACTACCCTCGCGAGCGGCTCGATCGTAGCGGCGAGTTAATTCGACGGCGCATTATTTCAAGAAATTTCTTCTGCACCGTTTTACAACTTTTTTTCATATATGAATTTTCCACGAAGAAAAAGAAAAGAGAATCGCGAGAATAATTTTAAGATTAAATACGGGAGATCGACTGATCGTCGGGATGACTGGTAGATTGTTACAGAACTTCCGTCTGCGTCTTTAAAAGCCGGGACTCACACAGGCCAGCCAGTCCTTTCAGTCGCGTAGAACAGAACTTTATACAAAGTGACGGCGCGACGCGCCGTTATAAATGTCAGATGGTAGCACTCGAGCGATCGGAGGCAGCGCGCGAGAGACGTGTGTCATGCGAGCCGATCGTAAAGCCGGCGGGAGGTATCGTCCAAGTAAATAAATCTCCGTGCTCGGGGGCCACTTCCCCGAAAGAAAACACGGTGGGAGGCACAGGCGTCCAGAGTGTGTCCGTGTTCTCGCAGGTCGAACGGCAGAGGATCGCGACGGCGTCGATGGATCGAGTGCCCTTTGAGTGCTCTCGTCCCCGGCTTCGGGATATCTTCGAGGGGTCGCGAGGCAGGATCGGGGTTCGCGGGTCGAGAACGCTCCTGGAACGGATGGATTTAGGCAGGAAAAGCCTAAACAGGCAGCCCACAAACAGACGCGAGGCGTGCTGCTGGCGCCAGTCTGGGAAATCGAAGGCCCTGGATAACTCGGAAGGACCATCGGGACGCGACGACTCTCTCTCTCTCTCTCTCTCTTTCTCTCTCCTTGTATCTCCAGGGGTGACCGCCCTACACGTATACACACTCCAGGTCGCCACGATACAGATGTTCCCGTATGTCACAGGGATTTTCCGTGACCGCGACGGAAGTTTTTCTCGAGACACACCGGGCCACCTTACATCTGTTTAGACTCGTTGACAAGCTTTTTATAAGGGGAGATAGGTTTATACTCTCCGTGGTGGATATATACGCCGCATACGAGGAGAAATAACGCGAGCTGTATACACCTCTCGTCCATAAATTAAACTTATTTACTTAAGCGATACTTCATAGTTATGATACGCGCGGAAAAGATAACAACAATTTGTGGTGGTATTTCCTCGAAGACGAAATCCTTTCGACGGAATCCTTTTACTTGATAAAATGTAATTAGGTACGTCATAAAATCTTAAACACATATTAAAAAGTATCTCGTACAACCTCGACATTTTACGTATAATGATAGCTTCTGTTTATCTTCCCTTTCTTTTTCTCTATTTTGACTACTTTCGATATCTAAACGAAAATCTGTTCCATCACGGTGAAGCGCAATACTAGGCACAGTAACGGGTTAAACAAACACCGCGTAATTTCAGGAACGTTTTCTAACGACGTTGCATCTGGTGTACGCGATCTTGTGTAAACAGACGAGATCGAGACGAGCCACTCGAAACGTTCGCGAAGGGTTGCTAGTTTTCTTAAGTCAACCAATGAAGGCTCCGCGCTCGTTTGAGCCAGGTTAAGGTACCACTCGACATTGATTTATCCCAACTTGTAATCTGTGTGGACGTGTTTCTTCGGTACGCGCAGCTTCAGTAGTGTCGTCCCCAAGATTACCGTTTAGCTTCTTGTGAAACGGCAAAGCTATTCTCTTTTCAATTTCTGAAACAATAAGACATCACACAGTTGCGATTAAAATTACATATGGGACCGAAAGAATTCAAAATTTGACTATAATTAATTAAAGATGAGCCTTACTCAGTCATAGCTGAATCATTGTGTTAGTACTTGTGTAATTTTATAGATAACTTTTAAATTTATTAAATTCGTAGAGATAAAAATAATCGAGAAAAATTAGAAATTTTGAATAAAAGAATTTAATAAAAAAATTTTTTACCTTAATATACATTTTTCAATACTTACTGTCGTATATTTTTTGTAGAATTCATTTAATTTTTGCGTTAAAAGATTTTTGTTCAAAAGACATTTTTAAATAATAACAATGTAATGATTAAGTGTCAGTATAAATAAATTTAGAATATTAGTGAAACAAAAATGAGAACAAAAATTAAATTCAAAGCTCATGTTGTTTGAACAAACATATCTCTTTTGTGTTTATTTGCTTAGAATTTATAAATTACATAAAAATATACATAGCAATAACATATAAAAAGATACATAAAAATTCTTTTATCTAGTAACTTTTTATTCATTAATTTGAAAAGGTATTATTTATTACTTATTAGATTCCGGAACAACGCAAGGGTGTTTTCGTCACTATTTAAACCTACAAATACTAAAAAATATTAAATAATATTGAAATAACATAAAAATGTTTTAATGATATCAAGAAAACTTTATTTTTTTATTTTTTTCAATATTTTGATTTTAAAACAACTTTTTCCACGAAAAACATTTTTTATTTGGTTTTTAATTTTAAATTCAAAAATACTTTTTTAATCTCTAATCAAATTGTGCGTCAAATAAATTTTTAGTCTTGAAATACAGTTTTTAAGTTAAACGAGAATAGTAATATTACAATACTAATAATAAGATGATGGTGAGGCTATATGAATCTCTCTATATCTAGACCTAAAAAGTTTCTTGTGACTCCCGTCAAAAAAGATATATTTAAAAATCCGTATATAGAATGTATAAACTTGAACTCGCAATCTGTCGCTATCTGTAGATAGAAGATTCAGATCCTGTCAGAAACAGTGAAAATTATATACCGCTTTCTAAACTTTTAACAGTATATATTTTTATTTTATCAATATACTAATATCAAGTGTGTATATATATATATATATATATATATATATATATATATAAAGTATTCTATTATCCAATTTATAATAATTTATATTGCTTGTATTATATATCTATATCTTACTATGAAAAAGCTTCGTGCAAACATAACATAAATAGTACGCAAATAATCCATATAATCTTGAAATTTATAGCACAATTCTGGAGAACGTAGACGGATATGAAAACTAATTAAAGATTAAAGAACTAATTAAAGACAAGAAATGATAGCACGACGAAATCCAGCTACGATTAAATAAAGCTCATCTTTGATTGTGCTTCATATGTCGATCTATCTTCTCTCCTACTATTAATAAAAAATTTCTTTTTCTAATATTCGCTGATATCACATATCGATTTCGTAAAAGCAACTTTGAAAAAGTTGACGGAACTCGGAGTGCGACGCCGTCGTCGGAAATGACGACCGCCGGTGAGCAATTTTTGACACCATCGTAAAACCGCCGACTTCCGCATATACATCGCGGGAGGTGAAAGGGGAGGACGGGCGAGGGGACGAATAGAGCTACGAACCTTCCTCCCCTCCCCCTCGGCTCGATTCGCACTAAACTGTATCCTGTAATTCGGCGGGCTAGTAACGTGCGGCGCGGCACGAAAAATTTCAGGTCGCGCTAATAAAACTAAATACGGCATCGGAAATGAGAGACCGCGGGTGTATTATTTATACTCGCGCGCTTCTATGGTGCGCCTCTACGGTGGCTTTAATGTGCTGCAGCGTGCTCGCCGTGCTCTCGCAGTTTATACAACGCAATAACGTTATTAGGTGGCTGGCATCCGGTATAAATTTCACCACCACCATCGCCACCACCACTACCACTACCACCATCACCATCGCCGCCGCCGCCGCCGCCGCCACCACCATCGTCGCAGACCACCACGCCGGCCACCGTCGCCACCAACATACACACACACACACACACATACGCGCACGCACATACACTGTGCGAGCCATCGTCGCCACTCTTCGCCACTCTTCTCCTCTTCATTGTTGTGTCGCCCTTTTCCCGCCGCTGCTACTGCTGCTGCTGCCGATGCAACGCGATGTACCCGCGCTCGCCTGTCGCGCGGCGTTAAAGCATGGCGTCCTTATGGACTCGAAACTTTGTCGTCGATGATTACATGAACCATCGACTGTATTAATTACGGAACAGCTGCGCGCGCTGCGGCGTTTTCGGCCTCTCCCTCTCTGTGTCTCTGTCTCTCTGTTTAGCGTTAAATAAAATCAAACTGCGGTACGCGGGAGCAATCCTGACGAATTTAATGCCGGTCCACTGATAAAAAACTGATAAAAATATATGTAATATTTGCGACTATAATTGCACAGCGAAATGATTATAGTCAAGAATATCAATTTTGTAGTAACTATTACGATAATATTAGTAATAATAATTATACATTTATAGCAATGCCAGTTAGGAAAAAATTGTACTATAAATTATACAGCATTAATAAAGTATACCATATGGTTTTTATTAATTTTAAATTAATAATTTTAACAAAAATATTATTCTTGACTGTAATTATTTTATTATGTAATTATAGTCACAGATACAACACATTTTTTTATTAGCAGGATAATTTGCGAATTTTTTTTACGTTAAACTGATGTCCGAGTAAAACGTAAATTTCCTTTGTTGCGTGATATCGAATGAACGACGCAAAAATAATTTGCAGGCTTGATATCCCGCGGTGTAATTTTTTTTTCAGCGACCCGCACACGACCGATAATACCATTGGCAGCTCGCTATAAATACCGCCCGAAACGTCATTATTAACGTTCGCGACACCAATGCATCCGTCCTCATTTCTGCCCTTCCACACCGTTCGCGCATCGGCGCGGCGCGACGCGGCCAGCGTATTCCCCGATTGCAATTGCAATATATGTTAAAGCATGTTTTTATGATTTCAAAAATTTGTCGTTGGAGACCCCGCACAACCCGTTAGCCCGATATTAATTATGGAACGGATGCGCCGCGCATTTTGAAATGCACATCGAAATTATTTCATGCGCATTTCACGAGCGCGTTATACGCGCGTAAGCGCCGACGAATTTTTGAGCACTTAACTCAATTACCCGATTAATTCAATCACGCGCGGGGCACGAGCGCCGCGGGGCGCGGAAAAGGAGCTTGGTATTTTTTCGCCGGAGGCACAAACCGCCGCGCCCGCGTTTCGAACACCGTGGCTCTGGGAGCTTTAATTTCGCTCCGTCTCGTTTTGCTGTTGTTGTTTGTTTCTTTTTTATTTATGAGAGCGATTATCGCGCACTTGAAATCAGGCGTTCTCTTATTACGTGTCGCGATACGCGACGGGACAACGATTTGGCAAATTGCGGCATACGTTTTCGCGGTAGAAAGCGTTATTTTGCGCCGTTAGTGCGCGCATCATCGTGTGCGTTCATTGCTGTAGTTGGCGAATTAACAAACGACGGTAATGTATTAATTCACTGTACGCTCTGGTACTCCCCCGATCCCGAATGAAACTAATTTTTGTTAAATAAAAAAAAAATAATGCCGACGGCGAAATAAAGAAACAATTGGCGAAGTTATGACAATGGCAATCAACTTCTCTTTCTTTAAAATTGAAAGAAAGAAGTTTACGCTCAATTATATTTGAGAAAAATAATTGAAACGAAAATTCAACAATGATGGAAGGAGCAGGATCTTATTTGGTAGAAACAGTTACTGATATTAACCGCATAAAGGCCATGCATAAACGCATGACGACGTCGCCGGCCCCTGCCGGAAATTATTGATAATCGCATCAATATCCGCGCGATTGTCAGGCACAGCGTACCAATAATTTATGCACAATTGGACGGTGGGTATCGATACGGCGCAAGCAACCTGCAACACATGTCGCTCTATTAATAACCGCCGCAGCCGGTGCTATAGATATTAGCCTCACGCTAATTCATCGGAGAAGGGTAACGTGATGCCCGTCGGCTTCGGATGTCCTCACGTTATTTCTCCTCTTTCATACGCACAACGAACGACTGTATACGACAAACTCCACCTTTTCGTGTACTCGTGTCGATCCCAGCAGGCGGATCGGGGGGCGAGGCGGGTGGAGGGAGGAATATTACAATGGTAATCAAAGATCTTCATTTGATGTGGAATACAGATCGTTCTGAGGAAGGGTATAATTCTTCACGCGAAACGTTAAGAACGATATTGCGTGGCGGAATTATCCGCGCGGCAAGGAAATGCTCGCACGAATACCCTTACATGGAATTTAATGACTTTTAAACAGGAATTTGTCCGAGCCGATCTCGCAGGTGGGGTAAGAACGTAATTACGAAAAGTGATATTTCACTTTCCCCTTTGAGCAAATCAATGCATTTCGTTCGGCGCATATAAGCCTGCGCAATTACATTTGCATTATGATACACGAGGTGCGATCTTAGAGTTATGAAAAGGATTCGGAGGAGGCAAGCGTGAAAGAAAGAGGGAGTTATGTATATTTATTGATGCAAGAAGATGATAGCTTTATAATTATCTATAATTTTCCAACGGGCAATAACATAGTAGCAGATATATATGAGAATATCTTAAGAAAGACAAGGTCTCCATCTTAGATATTTAAAAAACTTTGATGTATAGAGGATATGTATAATATTTTTTTTTCTTGCTGCCTGAATTATCTTGAAAAGGTAAAATCGAACTCTGAAAATGGCTTCATTTTCGTTTTCGTTTTATATATACTAACAAAAAGGTAGAACAAAATTTATAAAAAAAGGTAGTTTTATTAACTGAGAAAAAAACGGTATTTCTGATTATAAATTAAATAATAAAATAATTGGTTAGGATTTTATTTTTGTAATTATTACTATTATATGTTAGTAAAATGATAATGCTTACATATGTATTTTTTTTCAGCTATAAAAACAAGATTTGACTGTAAAAATTAATTTTAATATTATTACAGTAAAATGTTAAGATATGGATAGATAAAAATATTTTTGTTATAAATATGTATACAATCATATTTACAGTGAACGTAATTATTCTTTAAATTTTAATTTTTACTCTCGATTTACGTAGTAATATTATAATAGATATAATGTACTTGATTAAAACAACTATAAAACAAATATATATGGTATATTTTGAATTATCAAAAATGACTATGAATTATAGTTAAATTAGGGTAACGGCAATCATTTTCTACTCTCAGTGTTACATATTAGGATATTTTTTCTCTTGGTAAAGATTTGCTAATTTAAAAATGCAAAAAATTATAGACTTTAACGATACATATGCCACCAGAAATACTTTTTTCTGATTATAATTATTTTACTATTGCAATTATGTCGCAAGTGTCACACATTTTTTCCTCAGTGTTCTCAATATCCTCGAGGCGTTATCTCGAAGTGCGCTGAAGGTTTTACGCGTCCGATACTTTTAACGGCCGCGTCTTTATCGGAACGCGCAAATTTTCGCCGTCGCCGCTCGGAAGCTGTCATCGACAGGATCGCGCGCGTTTTAAGTATCTCGAGCACGACAACGGGAGTCACGCCCGGGGCGACGAACGTGTTATGTTGTCACGGCACGCTCACGTGCAAAACGCGCGCGGTCACGCGGGTGCCCGCGCGCGCCCTCTAACGGAGGGATAAATCAAAAGTATGAAATGCGCCCGGCAGAATTTCGGTATATTTATGGCGGGGGGCAATTCAATGATACACATTCCCGGTCGCGCGTAATAGTCAATATTTCCATCAGAAGCACACCTACAACTCACGCCTACGCTGACAAACCGCGCGGCCAACGGTGCTTTATGAGAGTTCAGGGCGCATTTGACAGCGCGATGCGCCGGGCCAGTTGTTGCCATTTATTCGCGCATTACATTACTCTGTTACCGAGTCGAGTGTCACCAGCTAATTTGCATTATAAGTGCCGCTGATGTTATCATCGCTTCGCTTATACGTTATGGCGCCGCTGACGGATCGTCAACGGCGGCCGCGCGATCGTTTCATGTATACGTTAGTGCATATGATGCTGGCCGCGCGCGAGTGCATTCCGCGGTACGCCTCTCACACCCCCTTCTCTCCCCCCTTTCCGCTCCCTCCCCTCGACTTTTCCCTCTCCCTTCCTGCATCACACTCCCCGATGATCATCGCGAAAGCGAGCTGGCCAGCGATAATCGCGTCCGATTCGCACCTATCGAGCTGTTGACGCTCGTCCGCAACGCTGCGCGACGCCGCCATGAAAATAATTATTGCATTTTAATTGTGAGGACGCGAGAGAATTGCATCGACCAGCGGTTCAGGCTTAAGCAATTAATTAGAGTCGGATATTAATAGATAACGCGCGTTTAGATGCGGAATTCAAATGGTATGATGATTAATGATGACGTGTTAGCAGGAAATGAAACTCTTCATCAACGATATGAGCTATAACATTTCTTGTATTAGCGTTATGCTATGTTAATACGCGCCACGTCCGTTCGCACTGCATTAATGGAAAATAATAGGGGGAAAAAAAGGAAAAGGACTGAATCGTGCGATACAGTTTTAATCATAACGTTCCTGCCGATCGCGATTGCAACTTCACTACTTCAAGATGGTAATGTTAAGATGATTGCAGTTACCATAATTTAATCGTAACTCATAGTTATTGTTACTGCTATCTATATATCTACATATATAATTGTAACTATACAAATTACAGCCATTAATTATTATTACTACATTAAGGAAATATTAAAAATGTATATTTATGTTACTATAATTGTAATTACTACTCTATGTGTTTCACTGGATTATAAAAAATCTTTTATATAACTAAATTTTATTTTAGATTTACCACAACTATGGTTCTGCCAATTCGTATCACATTAATGATGACCCTAAATTTGTATTTTATTTATTATATTATATGTTTAAATAAAACTAAAAATATGTTTGTGGCAAAAGTTAATTATAAGATATAGTGAGATTGTAGCTAATCGAACTATTTTTTCTCTGTGTTATTATACATAAAAAAATTTTTTTCTTAATGTAGTAAAATATCAAGATCTATATATTTGAAATTATTATGATTTTGTAGTAAAATCTTTTTGTAGTTAACAGAAATACTATAAAGTTATTTATTACTAACATTACAGCAGTGATAACTACAAAAAAAAGCTTCTAATCATAATTATTTTACTATACACTTATAATCACAGATACTAAAAACTCTCAGTGAACGATTTTTTTCTTCTACACTGAGACAAAAAATAGTATAATAACCATAATATTACTATAATTTATAGTTATTTTTAGACCTATCTATATTTTATAGTCATTCAATAATATAAATTATAGTTTGCTTAACACTTAATTTTACAATTATGATATTGATTTATGCAATTTATGATATAATTATTATTAAAAAAAATGATTTTAATATAATAAGTTTGTAACAAAATAATCTATATTAGCATATACCATAAACATATACTTATTATTATTTTTAATATTATAATAACAAGTACTATAAAAATGATATTTCTGACTATAATTGTTTTATTATGCAATTGTAATCGCAAATATTACTTTTTTTTAGTGTAAAAAATAAATTATCTCAATAAAAGAAATATACTCAGGATGCTTATATTTCCGGGGCGGGACACGAGAAAAATTTATTAAACGTCACTCCTGAGAAAATCCTCGAGAAAAAGAGGGAGTTGTGCGCTTTTTAACACTCGTAACGGTGCGTCGCGCGCGCTGCCTTTGAGAATACTTTCAAAATCGCAACACGCGCTAGACGTCGACGTCATTAGACGGCGGCCGGTAGTAATTACCACTAAATAACTTTGCCGCGCGCTAGCGAGAGCTATCCGCTGTCGGTCCACTGGTCCACCTGCAGATGTAAATTTCCCCTCCCCGTGTGTGCTGTATGAATTTCGCACGAGTATCCCACCTTTCTCGTGGATCTGCGTTCGGGCAGCTAAAGTGAAGAGATTGAAGTGAAATATGAAAATTTAGGCGCGACATCGCCGAAGCGGGATCCCGGACTCCATATTGGCGGCGCGCATTGCGGGCTAACAGAGCGCGTAAAAGACGGGAAAAACATAGGTAATGAACGCGAACCGAGGGTGCGTCGCGTCGGTCCTGTTCACGGCGGCGGCGGCCGCGGCGCCTCTTGCAAAAATCATTCCCGAATCGCGGGGGAGGAAAAGAAAAAGAAGAAAGAGAGCGCGGTCGAAGAAAAACACGGAGAATAGAGAAACGGTCTCCGGGATATAACGGCCTCCGGCCGTTCGATATTATTTTGGACAAACGTTCGCGGAAACCGCTGCGTGCCGGTTAATTTTAATTAGCGCCCCTTGTCGTGGACGGCGCGGTTCGTGCCCGGAATTTATTAGGCGTCTCGTATTCCGCTCTGAAGATCCGAGTTCCCGAGAAGGATTATACTCGCCCCTCCCTGCTCTTCCGTTATTGCTGTGCGAAAAAAGTCTTTAGGCGGAAAGCTTATAGGCGGAGTCATATTTTATCGCGGATTTCTTCACTCAATGGACTCGTCGTTAAATCTTCAGGTGCTAAGATGGCGCGCAAGGTGGCGTGGTAGGTCCTCCGGGCGCGACAGTCAATGTTTTAAACTTTTAAAGTATAATTACCTTATCTGCAACCTCGTGTACAAATGACACACCCGTGACGACACACAACACGTGCCGCTTTTCCTATAGATCCACGTGTGCGCGCATGGAAGCGTTCTCGCGCGCGCGTATACACACGTCGCCGTACAATTATTATGTGCGCCCGGTGCACCTACAATGCAAGCGGGAATCCATTTCGGAGTGGCAATTCGCGCGATACATTATCCAGTCAGCGTCGGCTCTATACGATTCGTATAGTCGTTTCAGCCGCCGTAATAACGCCGACATTTCAACCCTCGCTTCGCCCTCTCTCCTGTAAGGGGGTGACCAGGGACCGGAGGGGAGTACCGGAGGTGGTTTCGCGGTGTCAGCAACAATATTTTCCTTCGACGGGGGTACGCGTCATACACCGATACTTTTTTCCCCTGAACTCTCTCTCTCTCTCTCTCTCTCTCTCCTTCTCTCGTCGACGCGGCGACGGGCGAAATAACTCATTTCGAGAATGCGTGCCAGCCAGTGAGGCTGTCGATAGCAGCCACGTCTGGGATACATGACAACGTGTAAACAACGTGGCAGGCGGCCCTGTCAGACTCGCGTTGTATTTCGAGAGCAGAATGGATGGGAGTATCGTTAACCAGTCGGTCGGTCGGTCGTGCCCACGCGATTTATGAACGTGTCGCGTGTGTCCTCCCTCTCGAACGAAGAAGTCTACCTTTATTAAATAACATCACAATGCACCGATACACTGAGAGAAAAAGGTGTGATATTTGCGACTATAATTGCATAGTAAAAATATTATAACTATAGTTAAGAATTTTATTTTGTACTTTATATTAATATTTGGTACCATTCTTGCTATATTAAAATCTCAATTTTGGTTATGACAACTATATCATAAGTTGCATATACCGATATTATAATTGTCAGAACGTTAATATAGTTTAAACGTTATAATTATATTATTGAATAATTATAAAAAAATTTGGTTGGGTCCAAAATAACTACAAGTGATACTATATGGTTACAGCAATTATTTCAAAAAATTATAAATACAAATGACTGATTTTTACATTTAAATAAGGAACGTTTAAAAAATCCTTACTTTCTTACATTTATGAAAAAGCGTAGGATATATGACCATACACTTGGGCTGGGACAATCCAGCTCGACATAAGAGAATAAGAGCCAGCAGTCTTTTCTGTCACTACCTATA
>NW_023415853.1:0-7009 GCF_013373865.1 Monomorium pharaonis | reverse complement strand
AAGATAAAAAATCCGCGTATCGCTCAGTCGCACCACAAGCATGCATAAACTACGTCTGTCGTCTGAACTATTCGTCCTGATCGTCCTGATCGAGGATCGTTCGCGGGCGACAATGTATGGCGATCGTTCGCGCTGACCACTTGTTCTAATCCCGTCGATCTCTCGCGGCCGGATCTCCGCGTTCCGTTTATCGAAACGCTGCTCCATTAATTACCGCGCCACTTTATCCTTAATCCCGCGGCGTCAATTAGTCTTCATTAAGCTCACGTGCCGCGCTGGTATTGGTATAAACGCCGCGCGTTCGGTCGGTTCGTCGAGGTATGCGCGAGATAGGGCGATCGATCACACGTGGCACTTGTGCCACTTTGAGAAAGTAAGTCAATGTAACTCGCCCGAGTAAGGCTGCGCGCGGCCGATTCGTCGAAATAACAGCCCGGGTCCCTGAGACCTTCGCGCGCGGTATAGATCGCGCCGTCATCAGCCATGGTCAACCCTCTCCAATTCGCCCGTCGGTCGTCGGCGACGTCATCGCCCGGAACTTCCGCGTCGGATGATCGAGTGCGTGAATCCGCGCGCGACACCGACGGACATCGTATGTTAATGATCCCCGATAGCGCGAAGCAGCACAAATCGAATCGATCACCACATAGAAAGGGCACGTGTCGTACAATGACATATCGTGCGAAAGTAAAAAAGATAAATTGCCGCGGCCTCTTAATATTAAATCTTTAAATATATATTGAAATTGTAATGTTGAACAGTCCAGATGCTCTCGACTGTTTTTAAGTTTTAAACATTCAGTGTAAATAAATTACGTGCTCAAAATGTCTAAAAAAATTAACATTTATCAAAAAAATTTGATTTATCGTCCTTTCTGAAAATGATTGATGAATTGAGAGTCGCACTCACGATTGTTGAGTTATAATCGCGGGATTCATATAGTGAAAAAAATGTGTAACATTTGCAATTATAATTGCATTGTAAAATAATTATAGTCAACAATATTATTTTATAGTAATTGTTACTATAATATTGGTAATAATAATCATATAGTGATGCTTATAATGATTGCTTTATAGCACAATTTAAATATTAAAAGTTCCATTTTGATTATGACAAGCACATCATACACTGAGAAAAAAAGTAGTTAACTAAATTTTTCAATTTGGCTAAATTCTTTTCCGTTGAACCATTTATGTATTTAATTTGAATACAGAATGTACTTGAACTTTAAGTATTTATATATTTAAGTGAAATACATAAATAATTAAATTAAAGAAATTTAATTAAGTTGACAAATTTAGCCAATTTAATAACTTTTTTCTCAGTGTAAGTTACATAAACCAATATTATGACTATGAGAATTTAATATAAGCTTAAACAAAAAATAAACTATAATTTATTTTGTTGGATAACTAGAAAAATAATTGAGTGGTAAATGACTATAAATTATACTGATATGATTACTGCAACTGCTTTTTTTCTCGATGTATGCGGTTAGAATGTTTTTTACACGAAATATCAGACGCAATCAACCGCTTCAATCAATTAATAATGTAATAACGTGGGGACTCACCTCTCGAGAGCTTATCCACAGATTCGAAACGTCCTTCGACCTTATTCGTAGAGCATCCAAATCGAAGGGCGCCGTAATCCATGATCCACGCTACGGCTCTTGCTCCTGTAATAGAGTAAACGCGGTCGTTAATTAGCTTTACTCTCGTTTATATCCCGAGCTCGTTGCGCAACAAATTTGATTAGGCAAAGCGAAATCAGCGAAAAATAGATCGGAGAAGATAGAATCGAACGGGAAATGAATCGAGACGCGGGCGTTTTACTTTTTCCACGCGCTTTTTAATGATTAACTTAAAATTCCCCGCACAGTTACACTTCGAAACTACAAAATGTCGGTCTGCAAAACTCTCAAGGAATTTTCGTTCGAAAGAAAAGGGACGACCGAACAGCTCGAAGTGTCGTAAAGCGAAACTGATACAGAGTAGCGAAAATAAAACGCGCGGGAACATCGGATAATGAAAAGGTATTTTCTATTTGCGGTTTACGTCTCTGGAATGGAATCAAGTCACCAGTACATCCGGAAATAGAGTCGAGAGAGGGCACTCGTCGACTTATTCCCGCAGAACATATTGTGGTATGTACGCGGGTAGTAGACGCTAATAGTTTGGCACGGCACTATTTGTAAAACGCTCAGCTCAGTGGAGGCAATCTCGCTTAGCCATAACAAAACGCAATTTCACGATGCAACGAACCGTGCACTGTGCAAGTTACCTCCACAAGTCGTGTCGTCTACGGACGCGTGGCCGACAAAGATAAAGGCCCAATGAGATTTCTGCGAACGAACGGGTTTGAATAATGCGATATAGCGCAACGCGTAAGGGGGGGAAAAAGAAAGAAACGTAAATGGAAAAAGTCGGTGAATGAACTTGCGTTATGTCACAGCAACAGCTCATTGTCGTAAGCGACACCTCTGCTGAATTTCCTTTACGATTGCTTTATGTTTCACTTTTCAGAAATATAGAATTTCTTAATAAACGTAATCAATGTAATAAACGTATTATTAGATTTTGTAGCCAGAATCGCCGTCGATACAAAAAAAATAACGTCACTTTAAAAAAAAACTCGAGATTCTACTTCGAAATATCTGTTTACGTTCTCACATGCTCTTCATGTGCAATCTTGCGTGCATTTCTAAGGGATGCACAATCACACTACATTCTAAACATCAATTAATGAAATCATAACTATTTATGATACTTAGTTGTTGCTGCTGAAGTCCAGAGAAAATAGAGAAGTGATAGGACGATGGTGCGTGTATGCGTATTGTTTTTAACGTACCTGAAGTAAGACGTTGAGAGGTTCTCCGTTGATTTCGAGGACATGACATCCTGGGACATTCGCCTGGACCTGGGATGCAACAGACAATCCAAAACAAGGATGATGAAAACACATGCAATCTACGCGTGCGCAGGAGCTTAAAAAACTAAAATCATAATTAAATTGAAAGAAAAAGATTAACTGCAGCACACGCTTAGAAATTTCTACTTGGAAAAACTGTTTTCCATTCGCAGAGTATACGAAGTATTTTAACCTCTGGCGGAATTTAATGAGCGACCTTGCGTGCTTGACATTTTAATTCGTAACGTATGAACATGCGATTTAACAGGTACAGCATGTTTTTTAATTTCGCGCATGTCGAAATAATATTATATCATCACGTCTGCTTGCAAAACAAATTTTTTATTACATTTTTTTAAATCTCAGTGAAACATATTCGATAATTCAAAATATGTTTCTATTTGTTATAATATTTAAAAATGTACAATTAACGTAACAACATTACTTTTTCCAAAATATTCGCTCTTGCGTAGAAACGTGTCCTGCAGGTAGAAATTCTCACTCCAAGCGTGCGGCAGAAACTACTGAATAAAAAAATAAAAAAAAAAAAAAAACATGCGTGGATGCGAAAGCAAAACTCGGCGGGAGCAAGACGCTCGCATTCAAAAATAAAAATTCCTTCGATAAAAATTTAAAATGAAATAATATCGTCAGAAAGCTATCGATGATGTGTACAGTAATGCATTGTAGCACTCTACTGGAGATGCGCATGCAGCTTTGTTATTTGTCGATTCGTGCTTGCGATAAGTGTTGTCTGCAAAACGTGCGCGTGAATCGCGAAAATACAGTTACACACACTTCGTGCGGCCGCATTCGATTCGGCCAATTTCAGGAGTAACGTTTGCGCGCGCTCGCGCGTACATATGTAACACACGGGAGGCTGCGTCTCTTCTCGCGCTAATTGCATCCGACGTTTTAATTCGATTTGACGCGGCTTAGCGGGCTCGCTCGTTAGCAATGACTCGCTCCAGTAAAACGGTGTGTCTCTCTCTCTCTCTCTCTCTCTCTCTCTCTCTCTCTCTCTCTTTCTCTCTCTCTCTCTCCTCCAAAAGAAAATCGCTCTTTCCTCGAAACAATGTGTATTTTTTTCATACAATAAAATATAACTAATAGAAATACCCTAATCTGTCGAGCTTTTTAAAAAGAAGCGCCGGTTGATTTTACAAGAGAAATAAATTCCCTCTTTTCATCGCCAGAGAAATTATTCACTAGAAATGTTACACAAAGAAATATGATGTTTAATCGGCTTTTAAGAAAAAAAGTAGCTTAGATAATTTATTTGGCGAATAATCAAACCATATTGCCGATGAATTAAACGATGAAATTGGATTCTTTCAGGCGGCAAATTTGTTTTAAAGAAACGTTTCCTCAGTAATTACGGTCATCTTTATACTTAGTGCTGTGATATTTAACAGCTCGGTAGCAACTGGAAGCAATATGAGAGCCAAAAGGCGCGCACGCGTAAACACAGTAAACAAAATTGAGAGAAAACATTTTATGTTTCGGAAGACATAAATTCGGAAACTTTGCGCCGTATATATCCGGAGCACAAAGCCGAGCGGGAAATAATAATATGCAAAATACAGCGCTCTGTACTTTCGGATGTGATTCATTTCGTTCGCTTGACCGCATGGGCCTCGGAAATTTGCGCAAAGCCAGATTTTACTGGTGATTCAGGCAGCATAAATTACGCCGCTACGTTACATAGTACGATCGTGTGCCAATAATTAGCCGTCGAAACGGAGTCTAAAAGCCGGCGAAATTAACGTTGCCGTACGTAACCGTGCGACATTCCGGGGTAGAAATAAAATAAATTGTCGAACAATATTTAATTAAGTGACCTAACGGCATGCGCGGCCGTTTTCACCGGTTCGGGTAAATATAAGCGGACAGATATATATATATAAATAGCTCTGGCACAATTTCGACGACCCTTGTTTACGCGCCCGTTGCTTTCACGCTCGGGAAATACTTCGCCAAAGGAACAAATATTTGCGTAAACACTTCGCGGTGTTCATGAGTTACGCGTCCGCGATTTTTCTCGCGGAGAGGGTTGAAAGACACGCTGAGATATTTGCCTGAGAACGTACATGCTTCACGATTGCGTGACGAAGCATAGTTAATTATAAAAATCCCGATGTGAGGGAACGATTAATAGGCCGCTGTTCCGCTGCGAGTTCTCGGTCATCGAGATATAAATAATAAATTTGTAGCTCGAGCCAATCAACTGAACCTTCAATGAGAACATATAAGCGCGTTCTGTAATATTTGCCCGTTGATACGCAATATTGGAATTTTATAAATCCTCGGAGTCCGAGCCACAAACTCATATATATGTCTATATAATTTCTTCCTAGAACTAATTACTTTATATTTTACAATTTATCAATCTGAACTTCTCTTTAATTAATGAGACCGCGTAGTTTATTTGAATGTATACAAAGAGAAAATTTTCTCATAAAATTTATCTGGAAAATCATGATAATAAAATAACATTGTATTTCGAAGAATTTTATGTAATTTTCTCTAATTTATTTATTATGTACGACACATATTTTACATTTTAAAATAATAAAATATAAAATATGTTTAATTTCTTTTATTAGTAAAGTGTGTAGATAAATTTTGTTTTAATAGATTTTGTTTTAAATGACAAGGAATAAATGCCAAGTAGCGATAAATATATAAACGATATCTCATAAATTTTCTATTACGCCATATTTTTAACCTAACTTAGTCATTCATGATAATTTTTTATTTATGCAGGATGGTAATTAATCGACACTATTTATATTGTAAATAATATATGTAATATATAATAAATTTATCAAAATAAAAATAAAACGTGAGACAGAGATTCGAACCCTATTAGAATAAGTATGTTTTTCAAAATACGATATATATACATTTAAATATAGCCATATAGAAATTCATACAGAAACCAATTTCGTGTATAATCATGTATTATTATACAAAAAAATTTATCTCTGTAAAAATTTTGTCTTGGAATCTTTTATAATGCTGTTTGATATTTTTTATTAAGCAGTTTATAACATGTCGTTTGTCTATTTTAAAAATTACTGTCATTACTCACAATATTAATTTGATAGGTTGCTAAGTTGTTTCAAGCTTATCATGACACAGTAAAACTTGTAGCAAATTTTATGGTAAAATATAACGAAAAATTTTCTCTGTAACGTAGAAATGGAGTGGCAATAAAGAAATGATGCAATTATATCTATTTCAAAGAATTATGTAACAGATAAAGCTAATTCAGTAGTAATATCAATCGTGTTTCAAACAATACTTCTTCACTACTCTTACTTCAGTTATTACAACTTAATGAAAACGCCTGAAGATAGGCAACTATAAACAGCTGCGTGTCTAACATGGATAACAATGTAAATTTTTTCGCAGGCGTTTTCCTCTTATTCAAGTTCTCCCAGTTTTATACAGTTTCACACACTGTGAGCAGTGACAATAATTTAAAACGCAATTTGACGTCAAGCGTGCCATATTTACATATGTATATTAAAAATGAGAATAATATTAAAAAATTTGTTACTAAATATTGCCATATTTATCAAACAAAATTTTCACAAAATCAAAACAAAATCATCATCAATTTTGAAATTTTAAATTTTCCTTCTTTGTAATTTTTTCTTGTTCGATTTTTTTTCAATTTTTTTCTCAAAAAAGTTTTAATTTTCTTATTAATTAATACAAAGTTTAATAAAAGATCAATAAATATGTTACATCAATCTAATTAAATTGTATACAAGTTTAATATTTGTCAGTTATATTTTTTTAAAAACTTCATGATTTTAAATATATATTTTTTATTTTATATACGTTTAACTTTCATAAATATTTTTACATAAATAAAGCAATAAACAACTTAGTCAACTATTATTTAATAACAATATGAAATACAATTTTAGTAAGAACATTAATAGCAGAAATAAACGAAATATTTCATAAAGTTCCGCCGTAAGCTTTTTGAATTGGGCTTCCAAAACACGCAAACAGCGAATTGCAGAGGAGACTTCATTCACAAATGCAAATTAAAACGGCAACGTAACACAATTGCACGTCG
>NW_023415852.1:0-37166 GCF_013373865.1 Monomorium pharaonis | reverse complement strand
AAATATGACTATAAATTTGGTTCTGCTATAATTGGAATATACATATTTTAAAATTTTTTTTGTATATTATTGCACGAAACGTATTTAATTTTTATAGAGCCATAAGATGTATAATTATGAGTATAGTTTAATTAAAAAAAAAGTTTTAACACTTAAAAACGTTCTTATTTTTAAGTATTAATTTAATTTTGTTATTGATATAAATTGCTCTTTGCTGTCTTTATTTTTGTACAACTTGGTGCAAGAGAATTTTTATTTTTTAATGCTGGTTTAAAAATATTTTATAAAAAGTATTAAAACTGCTTTGGTATATTTTTCTTTTGTAGATCATAGATATTGTACATTAAGCAAATATTATTTTTAAATGACAGCTCTACGTACCAAAATTTTTTTTCGCTTTTGATATGAACTTGGCTGTTATCCTTTACACTTTTATGCGTACTTTAATTCTATAAAAAATTTTCGCGTTTCTATAAAAACCAATTAAAAAATTTACTCACAAAAAAAAAGTCAGTAAGACGGTTTTAGGAGTCTCTTATAACATGATGAAAGAGTATCGGAATTCCAACTTTCGCATGTCATCCGTATTTCCCACTGGTTCCAAGTCGTTCGGATAAATTATTCAGTTTTGCATCCATCTTGCGCCTGTATACTCGTGATATATATCTGTGTGTCTTACGGGACTCTGATCTTCAGGAGGAATGCAGTTAAGTCACAAGACTTGTAAAAGCTTGAGATTTTGACGGAACCTTTTGGCAACGAGTTTACATTTAACTCTTTTTCGAGAAGTTATTCCATCTTTTCGTATTAAGACTCTTAACGCTAATGTGAGGAAATTAAACATATTTCTAAATGAACGTCTTTATTCTATGAAATGCACGATTGAACTTGATTTTTAGTAATTCTTATATGACTTTGATGATTTAATCTGTTTGTTTGGAAGGATTGGCAAAAATTATTTCACATAAGTTACGCAAATTTGTGAATATACCGTGCGCATTTTTGGTTCACATAAATCTGTTAGTGATATGCTTGAAGGACTATTGAAAACGTTATAATAGACTGGCATAATTAGTATTACCAAAATGACAATGTTACGTATTCATATTGTTAAACGTATCCACCGTTTACAGGTGAATGAGAGCGATTGGAACAGGCCAACGTAATTGCCTATTAATTATTCAACTGCAAATGAAACCGTGTAAATTTTGTCCGTATACATTAATATATAAATTCAAATTATATTATTGAAGACCTAGTCGATATTAAAATTGCTGAAATGGAAATATGCAATGAGATGAATATAATCCGCGTTAATGCGTTGTTCCATTTATTTAACGATTTTTACGATCGAGAGGCAACGCTGCAACTTTCACGCTTCTCCTCTGCAAATTTCAGTTTTGGCCAATATGATGGAGTAGATAAGATGGCCGTGGTTCGTAGTGGCCTGAAAAGAAGTTGATTTCTCAGCGGAGTATGAACCGCTGCATTGTATCTGCAAACACCTGTGGCACCTTGGGAGAACTTGGGACAACACAAAAAAAAAAAAAAAAAAAAAAAAAAAAAAAAACCGAGAAAATAGAGAAGTAGCTTTTATGTCATGTTTTTTCTATTCTTTGCAGATTAATATTTTGTCATAATAATGGAAAAATTGTTTATATTTCAGTCTAGTTCAAATGACTCTTAGGGTATGAGCGATTCCGTCTAATTGTATATTTGATAGAAGAAATAGACTTGCGCTAATTAGTCAAGGAATACACGAACAAGACGAACACAGATAATTCGTGAAGATAAACAATATTCGGTTTTCCATTTGAAAGAAAAGAGAGAGAGAGAGAGAGAGAGAGAGAGAGAGAGAGAGAGAGGGGGGGGGGGGATGCCGATTATTGAAAATCTTTATCAATCCACTATGGATCGTTATTTCCCTGGGGCGATTATTCGTCGCGGCCGGAGATTATCTCTGGACGCTCGCAAGTTCCGACGTGTATTTTCCGCATTCAGGCTGGATAAATAACCGTGGATGTCGCGCGGCGCGTGATTTACGGGCGGGACGCGAGCGCGTTGCGCTCTCGTGAAGTTAAGAAGCGCACTCGCTCAGATTATTCCACCCGGACTGGGCGAAATGTGCAATTAAGCGCTTCCAAGCTTGGTTTACGGCGTCGCGTCGCGCTGCGCGACCCAGAAGTTACTTCATATGTAGGTTATTGGCTAATAGATGTCCCCGGTCAAAACTTTTTCCATTTATTCTCATTTTCGTTGCTCACACGGCAGTATGCCGACACCGCTTGTACGGGCGAAATTTCGTACGAGGCGATTCAGTGACTAAACGCTTTTATGCACGCTGCCTTGCTTGCTCGTGTCACGCCCGTAACTTTGTATGGATGAAGCTACGCATATTCCATATACATATATACGAAAATTACTTTCCGCGAAAGTCGTGATGTATCCTCTGGAGACTTAATATTATTTACGAGATAGCGATGCTCGATTTACTAGCCTCGTAATTTACACGATACGGTTTATTCATTTAATACGTTTTACATCCTTTTTTTTTTACATCGCACACTATCCGATACTGTTAAAGCGATTTGTTGAATTTGAATATGTTACAGCGTATTTCTCCCACAAATTCACGATAACAGAGGTCCGTCCAATACGCATAGTTTACGAGATATCATTGTTTAAAATCACGCAGTGACTGTAGAAGAAATATTGAATCGCTATTCAATGGACAAATAATTTATTTTAAAATCTTTTGTCTGTACATTGTAAAATTACATTAAAATTACATCATTCTTAATCATTATATTAATTGCTCTCGATACTTTGTTTATTATAAATTTTTTATTGCTATATATATATTTATGAATTATGGCTGATAGTCTAAAATACATTAAACCAAAGATTTTCAATATTAATTAAAAGCAACCGTTAATCCAATGATATACTTCAGATGCGTAAAAATTGATGAAAAATTAATATTTTTAATTGTAAATAAGATCTTTTTAAAAATTCTAAAAATTATATATTTTTTTGATAAAGATGTTGTCGTTTATTAAATGAGTTTTATGTGTTCATTTATAAATGTTTTCTTTTTTAATTACTATTTAAACATATTAACATGAAAAACATACATGTAACATACATCTTTTGATTGAACAAAATATTAAAAGCAATTAACGTATGTGTGATAGTATAAGGTTGTCTAAACCTAAGGCTAAGGCTTATTGCCCGCGCGTATGTGGACGCGTATTATTTTTGGTTATACTGACACTCGTCAATTTACCCTTATGCGTGTACTGAATATGGTGATTATTGAAAGATCTGATGATACTCGTTGTAAGCACAGTATTTATTGAATCTTTAAATCGTACAAGTAAAGCGAGTTTGTAAAAGTCGTGTCGAACGGCCAAACGGAAAACGAGAGAGTGCACGAGCACCGGAAGTGAGCCGCAGGAGATTGGCTATCATAGCTTGCGCGTGGAACGGTCGGTAATGCTCATGCGGTAATCCGTAAATGGCAGTGAATTTAAATTAAACACGAGTAGCATGTTCAGTATGTATAACTGATTATGAAGAGGAGGGGAGAGAGAGAGAGAGAGAATGACGTCATTTTAATGTAATTTTATAATGCACAAATAAAATTAATTTAAAATAACCTATTTGTCCATTGAATAATGGTATATAAATATTTTCTTAAGAAATATTTTTCCCACAAATCTTATAATGATTATAGTAATAGTAATTTATTATAATTTTACATACTTGTAACATACATATATTGATTTTTTTTACTCTATAAGCCATTTACATTTTATCTATATAACACGCGTTATTCGATTCGCGTTGTGATAGTAAATACAATAACGTTACTCTGCCGTGCGCAACAGTTTGCGTTTGCGTAACCGAAACTACCTTCCTCGCAATTGCTTCTCGGAAGCTTTCAGAACAGTTTTTATTTTCTCCACTGCTCCGATCGAGCCACGCAATTCGTACGATTTTTCTATTTCATATTGTGCCCTTTTAAGCCCGTATAAAAGTGATTCATGCCGAAAGTGAGTTTCTTCGACGGTTGTTCTTTCTGGATTTTTCATACTTTTTGCCTTCGTCTTTCGTCTCCTTACCATGCATATTCGAACTTTTCGCCGGAACTTTGACAACTTCGCGCTTCGTTACCTTTCGGTGCCAGAACGAAACGTACGCCACGCTGCTACGTGTCTTCGGAGTGTTTTTTTTTTTTCGTCCGAAGATAAGGAGAAAGATTTAAAAGTAGTAGTCCCCGTTGTACACCGCGCCGTTTTCAACGCGAAACTTTCGCGTTTTCTCGTGTCGACGACACGAGAACACGGGGAAACACAAATTGGCCGGAGGAACGAAGCGATTTACGGTTCCTCGGAGGTGGGTGACTTTCGGTGTGTTGAAAAGTCCGGCGAAAAAAAATCAAACCGACCGTGTTCGATCGAACTCGAGAGATTCCCTTAAGCTGCTGTAATCCCGGGGCATTCGACCGTCGATGGTGGTGTTATGCAAATGTCTGGAGACTACAGAGCGTTACTAAAATACTTGGACAAATCGCGGGAATGAAGTTTCTGCTATAAAACGGGAGAAAGAAAGTCCGCGTACGTTCGAGTGAGATTGAGTCTGATAAGAGTCTTATTGTTAGTTGAAAAATTACATTGGATAATAGACTGTAATTAATGTAGGGGAGAGTTCCTGAATGCGTACTGAATGCCTAAATTATATCTGATTAATAATTTATAATTTGTCTTAATATAAGTAACAAATTTAATGACAAATATATAACAAGGTAATTCCATAATTTTATACTGAATTTTTATATTTTTATGAAAGGTTTAATTGTAATATATAATATTGTAATAAAGTAATTAATAGTAAATTAATAATTAATATGAATAAAAATATCAAGTACAAAAATAAATTTTAACTGATTTTATTTCGATGCTTTTTTTATTTTTTGTTATTGCTATTTATTAATTATTAATATTTTCTACTTTCAATAAATTATTAATAAAATTATCTAATTTATATTTTTAATAATTCTAATTTATATTTTTACTCAAACTCGATACTTCCAAGGACGATACGATTTAGAAAACAAATGCGATTTAAGAAACCAGTTATCTGAATTGTATTGCACAATATGTTGGAAAAAGGCTTGTAATTAAGTTGTAATTAAATAATTTGTTATTGATGAAAAAATAAACAATAATAATAAATACCTGAAATGTTAAGTTATAATTTCCAACGTTTATTTGTGTACAATTAATCTAATGGAAAAATATAATAAAAAATAATTTAAACAGTACGCATTTAGGAATTCTCTCCTCCCATCAAAGAAAGATGTGCTTTGTTCGAGTTTCTACTTAAATGAAAATTGTGTGGAAATGGACTGATATGACAAGGTGGTGTTGATCTTTTGTAAAGTAAGGTATTTATTCACAAGACTAACGCACTTTCATGCTTAATAATACTCGCTATAAATATATATCAAGAAAAATAACTGTACGGAATTGTAAGCAAACGTCAGATATGATACATTGATTATAATAAAAAAAATTGAATTTTTTGAATTATTTATAATTTTTATATTATATATATCTTTATCTTTTAACATGGCAAATCATTTTTGAAAATTGCATCTCCGCTAATTGAATATAACATCGTCACAAGATATACTATCTCAACATAGCATCGACTGTTAGCCACATGATTTCCTCTTGTTCTATTTGCACGCTGGATGATTGTGTAAACATATACATTCTACGTGTATGCACATACACATGTGCTCATATATACAATATGATATTTGACAGTACACATTGCACGTGTTTCATATGATAACTACTCTGTTCAATCAATATTAATATTGATACTGCTACTGATCATATTTTCTACGTAAAATCTCGTTATTGATTAAATCACGTACGCATTAAGATATTGTGCTATCTAAATTTTACATATAATTGTTGTAGTGTCATTGCAGTCGATATAAATATAGAGAAAAATATAGAGAACGCGGTTTATTTTAATAGCAAAATTTTGATGGCTTAATTTCTGACTATCATTGATACCTCGAAATTGTCGACCGCGGAGCTCTTCGATCAAAGAGCAGTTTATCATTTTAGAATAAATCAGTGTTTTATCTAAAATCACTAAATACTTATAAAATTATAATATACAAAGTGCACTGAAGTTAATTAACTATTATGAGAACTGGAATTTCTATTTCCACGATCGATCTTTGTTGACAAGAATAATTGAAGAATTGGAAAAGTAATTATTTTTTTTTGTAAGATATTTGAAATTAAATCTGAAAATGAAAATAATATCATTTGATGATAAACATCAAGTATTAATGAATAATGAATAAATAACTATAAATTATTATATACAAATAAATATTATTAATTTTGATAAAGAGAAAAACAAAGAAAGTAATTTTTTTATTTGAAAAATTTTGAAGCTATTGTTTTGCCAATATTATCCATTTTGCCAATTATCCATAAATTACCATTTATTTGAATGTGTATTGTGTATACTAATCTTGGTTTGTCCGTGTAAATTGCAAGTGTAAAAAAAATGACTAAAGAGTTTTCAAAATTCATAACGTCGTGCCGCTTCAAATAGAGAGACGGAGGAAAAAGCGGAAGACAGGAAAAGCCGGCATAAGAGATGATGATCTTCATTCTGCATACACGTTGTCATAGTTTGCATGCAGACTAGCGCGTCACGATCTTTTGAAGTTCTGGAATTATATGATCTAGCTGCGTAACGACAGCAGAGAACAGTGAGATAAAACCTTTGTCCTCTTTTTCATGCTGGATGTTTATCAATCCGAGAATGTAGCGGCGGCTATCTTACGTTTGTCCACCTTTGTCACGTACAAAAACTGACTTTGGAAGGATTTTTGGAATAGAAAATGAAAGCGAGATTATTCTAGCAGTTTGAATAAGAATAGACAGAAGATTTATTCTTTCTGAGACAAGTACCAATTTTTATCTGTAATTAAAACGTCTTCGATACACATGTATTATACTATTACACATGTAATAATACATGTATTATACACATGTATTATTACATGTATTATACTATTAAAATGTGTTTTATGGGAAGGGTAGAAGCTCTGTACTTGCGTTCTATTTTTATATTTCGCTTGATTTAATATTTGCAATTATTTTCTATATATTTATTACAAAGTAAAATAACAATTTGAAATATTAATTTAAAAAATAAAATATTATTTTGTAATTAAAGTAAAACTACGATTAAAGAGATGAATGAGTCTTTATTGATTTTATTTCGAATAATTGTAAAAACATCAACTGTAGATTATATTTTATTTCAAATTAGAAAATATACAAAATGTTTATTCTTTCATCATTTTCAATGTACTTTTCATTTACTATTTTCAGTATATTCTACATGTATATTTTTTATTTTATGGTGATTTCTGTATTCGCTGTAGTATCGTATAATATTGTATTTTGGGGCAAATATAGGACAAGAATATTTTTATTGTATATATTATGTACAATATAACATTTTCAATGTTTCTGTTCTATAAAATACAAATTGTATAAATAATTTCTTTTAAATTTTTGCTGCATTACGTATAACTGTTAGTATAGTTAATTATTATAATTATTATAATATTTTGCTATGATATTATAAGCACTTTAAGAAAGCACATAATGTATGATTATCATTTGTATTTAGTCGAAAAAGACGAAAAAGGAAAAAAAACCTTTATTTTCTTATCCTCTAAACGCATTATCTTAAGCGAATCTCGTTTTTTTTTCTTGTTACATATAGAAATGAGCATTATATTTTTAAGTCTATCTCTCTCTACCTCGTGGCTTTATTTGTAAAACGATACGTCCAGAAATGATGATCTCTCGCAGCAAAAGCTGGGAATTATTAATTCAGGTGAACCGCTACGTATATCTTCCGCGTCGCTTGCCAGTGTGCGTGCGTGTCTGTTAAACGTGATGTACGAATAGGTGATCGATCTACCCATCGAATCCAGGCCAGAAAAAAAGTTGCGAAAGTCCGATGATTGAGCACTCGTCCTGTTCGCCGACGAACATTTCGTTTTCCCATATTTCGTTGATAGCGAATTTCACTTTTTCATGCGAATAATGTGAGAGTCGCGCAGTACACTTTTCAACTAGCTACACTTTTCAAGCTTCAGTGTAATATAGTCTAGCAATTAAGCCTTAAATTAAAATTCTGTTATATTAAAGTTCGCCTCAAATTGAACGGCGAAGTCTTTTTCATTATTTATGTGCACCTCCGCGGTTTAATATATCGGAAGCTCTTTATTTGCCATAGCTTATAATTCATTGGGGTATTATAACTATGCTTTAATATTTTTCGAGAAAAGAATATATTAATTCCATTTTTATCGCGGAATTTCTGTCTTGAATGTTATTCTTATATTTTCTCCAAAGATTTCTGTACTTCATACAAAAGCGCCATCCCAGGTAGAACACGGAAGTCATAATCACAAGGATATTATCATTTGATAATATTATTATATTGATGTCATTTTTTAATGATTATCTTTTATTTTTGTACTTAAAAAGATCTTGAAGCAAATTATCGTAATTTTTTATTGGAAAATATTTTTGAATTGGCTTTTATAAAATTTATATTAAATTTTTTTACACAATCAATGTACGCACAAAAATGAAAAGGGCAAAAAGTAATTTTATGTTAATAACAAAAATGTTTTTAATTAAAAAAAAGTTTTGGGAATTTTAATTTTTAGAAATTAAAAATATGTTAAAATTTTTTTATTATTAACAAATTGTTTACTTTCTTTATTTTTGCGCATAATTTACATTGTATAAAAGAATTTTAAATTTTGTAAAGCCAGTTTAAAGGTGTCTTCTAATAAAAAAAATGTTAGCAATTTATATTTCAGATTCCCTTAAGTTTAAAAGTATAAATTTACTTCAGACAACTTTCTTTTATGATATTATAATAACTTTATGTATGTTTTATTTGATGAAAAAAATGTCTTAATTTTACATTACTTTTTTCATTTGACAAAAAGTCACATAATATCTTAATCTATTAAATATATAATAGAATAGCGAGGTCTATTTTAATCGTTAAATTATAATTATCAGTGGTAATCACTCGTGCGGTCACTACGAATAGTAACTTTCTAGTCTTATCAGGAACTTTTTTTACCGACGTTATCGACGGCTAAAGCTTGTGCAATCATTGCGGCATTCAGTAAGAGAACATGCAAGCTTTGCAAGCACAGTGAAGGATACAGTAGAATTCTGTATTTCTCTATCGGTAACTTTACACGTGAGTCTCTCTTTAGATATGCTAATTTTATTAATCGACAGAAATTTTAATGTAACAATCTTTCTTTAAATTTTTTAAATTTCAACAAGTTTGAATTAATATTTTTTTCATTGCGATAAAGTTATCCGTCAATTATTGAGATACACATCTTTATGTGTTTCGATTTTGAAATATAAATATAAATACACTTATGCAAATTTATAAATATTCAATGTTTTATCGCGGATCAAAAGTTTACCGATTTTTTTTTTGGCACTTTTTCCGACGGTCGATGCAACTGATAATGCAGTCTGCACTGGCTGACGGTTACAAGTTTGTGCCTCGTGCTAATCGACGGAGAAATTCGATCGATTCATCGCCAGTGGAAATGACCACTGGTGAGCGCGGAAAGTGGACGGCGAATTATAATCGAATTGCCAAATAAAGGTTTCATGAAATATGTAACAGGGTGAAACAAAGTTTACGCGAGCGACAAATCTATAGTCATTTGATTAATGCCACGGATTGAATGCCAAACGATTTGTTCGGGGTAAAATTAAAACGAAACGCGCGTGCAACTTTATGCGATTTACATCCCCCGCCTTTAACGAGGGAGAATACAGCGTTGGCGCGTGCACAGAATTAATCGAGATACGTCGCTAATGCTTTTTCCGGATTGCGAAATTGTGAATCGCGAAAATATTTATAGGTTTTACGACAACTCGATTTGCATAGCATAATTTGTATAATACTCGTATGCATATAGATTGAGCCATCCTCGGTAGATTTAAGTATTTACTTCTCAATGAAATTTAATTCTATGATATACAATTCTGATAACTGTATTTCAAAAAAAATGCTTTTGCCTCTAAAATCATTCCATATTTTTCAATTATTTAACAAGTTATTACTCTGGATGTTATTTAATTTTATACATATAAAGAACATTATTAACTGCCGCAATGATATTCTCTTATATTTTTATGTTTCACATTTGATTTTTTTAAATTGTACATAATTGGCATAAAAATTGATTCTGAAACTTTCTGGCTTTTAATTACAACCTTACAAATTATATTTGTATAGTTATTTCCTCAATTTTTAGTACATTTTTAAAATCTTTAAAAATGTGTGTTTGTTAAACTAGAGTAATGGAGAATTAATTCACAATTCGTTTTTGCTTTAGTTTGTAATTTGTTAGTGTCGCATCGCGAGGGATTTTCTCTATGAAAATATGGGTAAACTATAGTGTTTTGGTTTTTCCTTTCCGTTCCCATTCCGCCAAGACAGTGTAACGATTCCGCGCGTTATTTCGATGAAGAGGAAAGAAAAGGTGAAGAAAGAAGATAGTCCGTCTGACACCTCGACGAAGACACTTTCTTGCATGTAGCAGTAGAGTAGTAGAAATCGTTCGGAAAAGTTGCGCCGGTGCACAATTTCCGCAAAGACGGGCGCGATTTCTCTCGCGCGAAATCGCTCTGTTTACGCGTGAGACTTCCGATGGGCGACATTGCCGACCAATCCTCACGCCAGAATGTTTGCGCTTTCGTGTAACGTTTATTGTCAACTCCGTCGGCTTGGGGATTGTCAGGATGTTTTGTTACGCCAAAGAGGACCATAACCGATGCTCGAAATCCGTCGACGTAGACACCGGCGACCTACTCGTAAACGTTTTTCTGAGCCCGACGGACGTGCTCTTTAAGATCGATTGCTTTTTATCCACTTCTTGTTTATGGTGTGCTGGTTTAGTGCAGTTTGTCTTACGATATTTCCGAATACATTTTGTTCATCTTTGAAGGAGATTGTGAAGTTACTGAATGCTTGATTCGTTGATTTTGGAAAAATTTATTTTTAATACTGCTGTAAGTATATAAAACTTTTGTAGAATTAAATTAAAATCTCAATCTTCTTTAAAAATTAGGAACTTTAGGAAACCTATGCAAATGCAAATCAAAAATGTAATGTTTGTAAATTCAATCCTAATTAAGGAATTTAAATAAATCTCTCATTTATAGCTCTTTTTAATTTTTTAAAATAATTTTCTTTTTAGTTCTTCTAAATTTTTATTTTATTTTAAAATACTTTATAGATATAAATATTTTGAATATTCATACTATAAAGTATTTATACTATAAGCATAAATATTTAAAGTGTTATAATATTTAAATATTGAATACTTTAAATATTTAAGAAATTTGTATATTGAAAGTTGAATAAAATTCTTAGGTTTTTCAATAAAAAATGCTTTTTTCAATTACTGATTATAACAATTAGGAAATAAAATTAACTTGCTTAATTATTAAGACAATATATTATAAATACGTTTTTTAATAAACACAGGCATTAACAGATCTGACTTCAGTATTTCAGACCGTTGTGTCATTGATTTAGCCGATTATAATAAATATGGTATTTATTTTTTATTGTCGCGCTGCAATTTTAACTTATTAAAATATTTAAAATATTTAAAAATAAGTATTTGTAACGTTAATAATAATATTAGTAATAGTTATATACTGATTGGTTAATATTCATTATTTTTTATTTTTCTGAATTGAATGTTTGGTGTAAAAATTGAATTCTTTATTCGATTCCATATAAACATAATATTTTAAAATAACGTGAAAAAAACGCGAATTTCTGTATTATTTCTGTTTCGATTCTAAACAAAAAATCCATATCTGAGATAAAAATAGACTTTCTAATTATCGCAATGCGATTATCTATTTAAAATAAATTTGAACATTCTAAACTGCATTTGGAAAGATTTTAGAGAATTTCTGTGCGGCTATAAATTATTTCTTATGCGTCTTGATTTGTAAGAAGTTTCGAATGATTCTCTATAAATCAAAACACGATGGATACAGTGTTTTTCTATTTCTTCAGAATCGCGCACGAATACGAGTATTCGCTAAATCTGGATTTTCCCGTCAATATTTGAAATTGCGACGTTTCCATCTAGAGCTGATAGAGTGAAACAATGATTGCGATGTTACGATATTGCACGCGGACGAGAGATCGCTTCGATATTTCTTTTACAGATTCAATTACACGGCCGGCCTTAAATTCGTACGTGCTCGCATTTGTATCTGCCGGTTACGTCACTCTGGATCGGCCGCATCGAAATGGATAGAATCGTATATAACATTCGCGAATAGCGTGCTCCGCCGAAGGATGCGATTTTACAGTCGATCAATCGTTGTATCGGTAACAAGGTACCTTCGTCGGATTACCCAGGTCGTTGAACCACAGAGAAACGTAAAGAAATCCAAATGGCGACCATCCAAGATATTTTGTGTTTATATGACGAGATTATTTGGTGGCTTCGAGATCGAAATGGAAAGATATAATTCGTTCCAATTTATTTGCTAAATCTTTATTTATTTCCTTCTGAATATTGATTTAATGTTTTGCTTTAATGCATTAATTTGACTAAATAAATTTCTTTATTGACAAAATCTAGGTTACTGTGCCGGCGGGGTCTAGTAATAGTGATTCTAACGAAGTTTTAGATGAAATCCTAATTAACAATAAGACCTTATTATCAGCGCAAAGAGTAACGTGGCTATTTGCGTATAATCAATTTCATTATAGAACTGCTCATTCTGCCACTGAAAAAAAGTCTTGTTGAATTAACTGGAATTAAACTAACAGTTCAGATTTCTAGTTGATCTTACAAGATTTCCAATTAATTTAACAAGAATTTTTGTTAAATTAATTGGAAATTTGGTAGGTTCAACTAGAATCCGAATCATTAGTTCACATTTCAGTTAATTCAACCAAATTTTTTTTTCAGTGTGACTACTTAAGTAAATTAAATCAATATCTTCATATGTTGACTGGTCTGGCAGATTAATTTTTGTTAGATTGGTTACACAACGTTTATAATTAATATCTTTTCCGTAAACGTTGGGAATATTTAATCGCAAAAGTATATCTAACGTTTAACATAATATAAAAGGCGCTTATAAACGTTGCACAAACAAAAAGAATGACTCTCGTATGTGCAAGTGCAACTATCTACTTGTACAATCGAGCGCGATTTCCAGTTAATTAACCAACAGTGCCGTCATATATAACCACCAGATATAATAAGATTATGCTTTCCGCTCTTTCTCTTCTATCGATCCTTTTGTGCACGATGAGTGTGTTCTTTTTTTTTTCATCGCTCTCTTTTATCCTATTTCGGGATGTCGAGTGCCGGAGGTCCATCAATTCCCTCAAACGCCATTCGGCTGGGTGTTCACAAGAGTATGCATCGGTAGCATGTACCGGGGGTAGTGCCGAAGGGGTGAAGATTGGCTGGAAAAAAGCCGACGTTGAAGGCGGATGGATAGTGAGAGTAGTAAACGGTGGGGGAGGCTAGGCGAATGGAGTGGATGGCGGTTAAAAGCCGTGCTTGTCCATCGATCGTAAGTACTCTGAATTTTTTACGTCCTGTAGGCAATGATTTTTTTAGACACAACCGTATATGAGACAATAAGAAGGAAAGAAAATTGTGTTGTAAGAAAAACTGATATAAATGTGTGTGTGTGTGTGTGTGTGTGTGTGGAGTATATAAATACCGCTAATTTAATTGAAGGCTCCGAACGTACAAGAAAAAACGACGATAGTTTTGAAAAAAATATTCACAGGTATCTCACAAACTAGAAGCGACAAGAAATTGTCGTATGCGGATCACGATCAAGTGGACGACATGTTAAAAGCACGCAAAAGAAAATTCCAAGGCGGAATGCATTTTTCCTGAAAAGATATACGATCGGAAAAAAGAAGAAAAGTTGTACGATGAGAATATATTCCGCGGGTTATAGACAGGAGCAAACGTAGGGGGTGAATGTCAGGAAAGGCAGGATGCGGGACAGTTCCCTGAGAGGAAGAAGCATCTCCCGCACGCGGTAAAAAGAATTCGTGCTGACTGCAGATGCAGCGAGGCAATTATCATATAAATTGCCGCGGACTGATTTTACACGAGTGATTTTCCGCACCGTGCCGACTGACGTCATTTCGCTTAATCGCGCCGGGCGGTTGTGTCGTAAAAAACACAACCGTTCTTTCCTTTTTATCCATTGTCGCTATGTCCGCGCAAGAAAGGAAATCCAGCAAGTCTTTAGTAACTGTACCAGCAAAAGTGTAAAGTTTGATTTCCAGATTAATTTTTGAAGTGTAAAATAAAGCATTTGAAATTAATTAATTTGTTTAATTTTTACAGAATTTTCCTATTAATTTGAAACTTAGACAAGTTCGAAAAGTTTATTTTTAGACTTTATGACTTTGAAAAATAGGTAAACGCGTGAAAAGTTTTAACATGTTTATATTTTTTACACCTTAAAGAGAGTTCAAAAGTTGCTTTTGGTGTAGAAGAGTTATCGAGTTATTGAGTTTCATAGCAAATGTATCTTCACAAAAAGATCTTTTTATATAATTATTTTACATAATTATTTACTTGACTTGATGTGTATGATAATAACTCGTAATTTATTTTTGATGGATTCGTGATGTGTTGTATAAATTTGAATTGAGCGTGGAATAGTTTTCGGCTTCCTATAGAAATCGATCATGTGAGAAGTAGTCAAGGTCCGTGTTCTTTTCTAAAAACGTAATCCAGAGTGTCGTAGGGAACTATCTACAGGAATGTGACGAAGCTGAAACGGCAGGAATGCCCGAAGGCGTGTTTTTTTCACTAGCCCGAAGGCTGAAACGGCAGGAATACCCGAAAGCGTGTTCCGTTCACGAGCCTGAAAGCTTAAGTTCACGAGCAGCAAAGCTCTAACCGCACACAAGATCGAAGACGCAGAAGCGTGACTTCGCGGAGAACTTATAACGATTGCGTACACGTGTCTTTTTGATCTCGCGTTCAAACTCAGGTAGCACCACAGAAAGACTGACTCACCATGATTGTCGAATTTATTTTGATGACTGTGATTCCGACTAGCGATGGTCATTTCCATTTTTCTTATTGATGGATTGTTAAGATGCATCCCGCGAATTAGCGTCGCGAATAGTTGGTCTCGCGATAAGACAATATGGCGAGAGGAAGACCAGACGCCACCGAGAGTCAGGTAGTCGAGAGCCGTAACGGGGGTCACGTTTTTGTGATTGACAGGGGATTGCTTATTAACAGCTGCCTTTTGTTAAGCGACTAGGGGTGTAACACCCCGAGCAGATAGAGACAATGCTCAGAATTGATAGCCCCGAGTTTGGTTTGCACTTCTAAAGCGCATGTTCACGCGTGTCCGAATGTTCACGAGCACGCTTGGACGTGCCGCACATGATGAAATATTTTGATCGTGTATATCAAGGGAACATTACTTTTTCGTAACATGATGTATAATGTTTTTTATTGTAATGCAATATTTTATTGTAATAATCTTGATATTATCTTGCATACTGAGAAATGACTGTAATGAAAATTAAATTTGTTAAATTTGAATCAAGTCGTGATGAATAAATTACTCAACAATGATATCAATTACATAATAACAAATTGTATAATTATTCTTTTATGATTATTCGTGTAATTAAATGTGTTACATTTTTATAATGAATGTAAAACAAACATGTAACATCATGTAACTTTATTCGTTATAAATGCCAGTGATCAGATATTAGTATCACTATCACGCTTTTCAACTTTTCACATCTTTCAATTTCTAGTTGCTCAAGTTTTAAATTAGGTAGAAATATTTGTTAAATCTAAATTACTTGAACTTTGGATAATTTAAATTACTAGAGACCACAGACGCGCGCTATTTAACTTTTTGTTTTTTACCTTTTAAAAATAAATTGTAACGATAATTGTATAGATAACCATGTATACAAATTTGACCTGCTGTCAAAATTCAATCGTAATGATAGTTACTCTCGTAACACGAAGTAAGCGCAGCAAGAAAACCAATCAGCATTGCGGAAAACTGTCGACAATTAAATCGCTCACACAGCTTCTAAAAGAGGACTAACACGCAACGCGTATTTATATTAAATAAACTGTCGAATTACAATTCTCGTAACACGAAGTGAGTCAAGTGGGAGAACCAATTAAGATCACGAAAAAGCGGCAACAATACCGCTCGACCATGAGCAAATGTCTCACGTTCCCACGGCCTTTTTCATTATGGATAGATGGATAAATATTATTTTGTCTTTCCTTTTCTTAGTCATATTAATGTTCTGTTTAATAATATGAAACTTATATCATTTATTAAATATTAAATATTAATATCTAATAAAGTTGACATTAGAGACTAAACATTTATACAATAGTGCGATAACGTTGCACACGTGAAAAAGCATATGCTTTCAAGTGACATGATGTATATTCTTAAACGTTCGTTGGCTTTCAAGCAGTTTAAAGGTTAAATTCAATTATCTTTATTCTGATTATTTTCTTGTGCTGTTTAATTCTCGCGCACCATGCCTCTATGTTGCGTTGCTTAGCCAGCACGTGTAGTTCTTCTTCATGCATAATGCAAACGGAGATCAAAGGGCGTTTGGTGGTGTCGATGATACGCGGAAGTGTCCGTATATACGAACTACGCGTTTACGCGTTTTATGCGGCTTGGGTGTGTTTGTGTGCGCGCGCATGTTATGTACGTGTGTACATGTGGTGTATGTGTGTATCACGTGTACCATTATGAACTTTGTCAGAATCGATAGGGATCAAGGGTACACTTGCCGTCACTGTTACAAAGCTTATAACGGTCGATCCGATAAGACACTCATCGAGACGTGATTCGATTCGAGAAGGAACTGCGAAGACGTATCCCCGCTCTTTCGTCTGTTTTAATCCGTAACTTTCTCGTGGACGAATTGGATTGGCGTCAGAAAAGGGGATATAACTTGACGAAGGGAGCTAAGTATATGATGTATCACGGGATTGTATCACTGGATTTTTCGCGGGAGTGCTTCTTTAATCTACGAGCGGGATGTCCTCGAAGAATGTATAGCTTCTCGCTTCTTCTTAGAGTTACGGCCCTTGAAAATTTCTAATGTATAATATTTGCGCAATTGTTTGAGAATGTTATATTTGACGTCGTGATTGAGCTGCATAAACTATATAATCGCTTTTCGCGTTCCTCACGACGAGAATTACGTTCCGGCGAACGTGACGTAAGCACGAAAATATTTCTTAATTTCACCAAGCGCGCGAGTTACAGCGAAACGGCTGTTTCGAGTTTATCACGAATTACAGCGGATATAAAGCCTTGAGAGAAGTAAGAAGAAGCGGAATCGTTTCTCGAGGTTCCGCCAGCAACGACTCATGGGAAATTCTCGAGAACACTTGGCGCGAGAGACAGGGTGTATCGTGGATGCATAGAATTTTTTATAGGCTCGAGAGCGACCAAGTTGCGCGCGTACATTTCCCCTTAAATTTGCGCACTTTCTCACATCGGCTTTTCATATATTGGCCGAGAAGGCAAGTGCGATGAAATTCAAGAATGTAATATAACACATTCAAACGTAATGCCACAGTCAATGCTCCGATAATAATTGACGATAATAATTTAATCTTTTTTTAATGTAAAGAGACGCCTATAATGTTTCCTTCTTTTTCTTTGCCTCTCTCTTTTTCCCCTCCTCTTGTCGAACTATCGCATTATTCGTTTTATCATTAATTTTCCGTACCATTCGATGTGTTTTATTGACATTTCTGCCGGATGGTACAGAAACAACGGACGAAATTGTTACTCAATGTAATAATTGCCAAATCGGAAGTAGTATGTACGATTATGATTTTATCGATATTAATGCATTTATCCATCGCAATACGTAATCCGATATTGGCAAGCTCGAACGAACAGGGTAAATTGTGCAAATTCAGGTGGACCTAATAAAGATTTCACGTTCGTTTTACGATGCACCGTGCTATCGAATATCGCTAAGCGCCAAAGGACGGATGAATATTACGATATGATGACGTCATCGTTACACCATAATGCCCGGTCACGACATCACATGTGCAGTACAAATTTCATCGTAATAGATATTTAATTCTTAATTAATGACGTAAACTGGTTTAATTAATAATGAAGTTTATTTTTTTATTTTTTAAACAAACTATTTTTTAATGAATTTTTTTAACTTATACAACTTAGAATTCATACTTATAAGTAAATAATAATAAATAAATGTCAGATATTCCAAGGACATATTTTCATTGATCAAATCTTTAAAAAATATATGTATTAATAACGTTTAGTTTTTAAAATACAAGAAATTTTGTGAAACAGAATAGAATACATGTTGAAAACAATTGACTTTATATCGAAGTAAGATGCAACTGAAGCTAGCAGCCAAAGGCAGCAGCCAAACGTCGAGCGGCCAGGGCCGAACGTCATATAAGCACGTCATATAGTTTCCAGGAGGCACAATCGATTATTCGCTGGTGAACGTCCATTTTTCTAATTGTTATAAATATTTTAAAAATTAATTTTTATCGTTTTTTGCGCCTCACGCTTAAACGCATAGTACGATTTCCTCCAAATTGGGCTGGAAATATCTTTCCGTAACGTACAATCGACTGATCGATCAATCGCGAGAGGACGTGCATTTCCCTAATTGTTATAAATATTAAAAAAATTAATTTTTATCGTTTTTTGCGCCTCACGCCTAAACACAAAGTACGATTTCCTCCAAATTTGGCTGGAAATATCTTGTCCTAACGCACAATCGACTGATCGATCATTCGCGAGAGCACGTGCATTTTCCTAATTGTTATAAACATTTAAAAAAATAATTTTTATATTCTTCTGCGCCTCACGCCTAAACGCAGAATACGATTTCCACCAAATTTGGCTGGAAATATCTTGTCCTAACGCACAATCGACTGATCGATCATTCGCGAGAGCACGTGCATTTTCCTAATTGTTATAAACATTTAAAAAATTAATTTTTATTTTTTTCTGCGCCTCACGCCTAAACGCAGAATACGATTTCCACCAAATTTGGCTGGAAATATCTTGTCCTAACGCACAATCGACTGATCGATCATTCGCGAGAGCACGTGCATTTTCCTAATTGTTATAAACATTTAAAAAATTAATTTTTATTCTTTTCTGCGTTTTACGCCTAAACGTAGAACACGATTTCCACCAAATTTGGCTGGAAATATCTTGTCCTAACGCACAATCGACTGATCGATCATTCACGAGAGCACGTGTATTTTCTTAATTGTTATAAACATTTAAAAAATTAATTTTTATCTTTTTCTGCGCCTCACGCCTAAACGCAGAATACGATTTCCACCAAATTTGGCTGGAAATATCTTGTCCTATCGCACAATCGACTGATCGATTATTCGCGAGAGCACGTGCATTTTCCTAATTGTTATAAACATTTAAAAAATTAATTTTTATTTTTTTCTGCGCCTCACGCCTAAACGCAGAATACGATTTCCACCAAATTTGGCTGGAAATATCTTGTCCTAACGCACAATCGACTGATCGATCATTCACGAGAGGACGTGCATTTTCCTAATTGTTATAAACATTTAAAAATTAATTTTTATTTTTTTCTGCGCCTCACGTCTAAACGCAAATTACGATTTCCACCAAATTTGGCTGGAAATATCCTGTCCTAACGCACAATCGATTGATCGATCATTCGCGGGAAGACGTGCATTTTTCTAATTGTTATAAATATTTAAAAAATAAGTTTTTATCGTTTTTTGCGTCTCACGCCTCAACGCAGAATACGATTTCCACCAAATTTGGCTGGAAATATTTTGTCCTAACGCACAGTCGACTGATCGATCATTCACGAGAGGACGTGCATTTTCCTAATTGTTATAAATATTTAAAAATCTATTTTCATTGTTTTTTGCACCTCACATTTAAACGCAAAATACGATTTCCTTCAAATTTGGCTGGAAATATTTTTCCGTAACGCACAATCGACTGATCGATCATTCACGGGAGGACGTGCATTTTTTTAATTGTTATAAATATTTTTTAAATTAATTTTTATCGTTTGGAGCCGTGAAACCGCTATGTTTTCGTCGTTAGCTCTGGGTGCGGTAATAAGCAGTAATGTACTTTACAAACAAAATTGCTGCATTATTCTGGTAATCAACTATGTTTTGCAAAAATGCATTTTTGTAAAAATTCTTCATATACGGTTATCTAAGTCGTTCTAGACTTCAAAAAATATTTTTGTAGAAATTTGAAGACAGCGTTCTTTGTATTTATTTGACTAACGTAATTAACAATTTAAAAAACCATTAAACATTTAATAACAATCGCGAATGAAAATCTCATAACCAGGGAATTTTCAACGTTTGATTGTGCCACCTGGAAACGCCTATATGACGTTCGGCCCTGGCTGCTCGGCGTTTGGCTGCTGCCTTTGGCTGCTAGCTTTAGCTACATTCGAAATAAGGTAGAATGAAACTTAGATAATGAACTCAATATATGTATATCTCGTAAATGACTATTTTTGTATGTAAGTACGCACAGACATAAAGTAAACGTCATAAAATTTAAATCACATATGTTTTTCGGATTTCTTTAAAAGTTTAAAGGATGATTTTTTAATTTTATTTTTTTATTTTATATACATGTAGTATTTATATATATATAATAATTAGACGCATCATGATATGTAAAAAAACCATACAATTCCATTTTAAAAACTGAAACTTTTGTATTACTCTGAAAAAGTGATTTTTTTGAAAATTGATTTTGCCATTATTACTTATTGTTTCTTTAAATTATATAATTTTTGTCTGAAACAATTTTTCGCTATGTTTAAGGTATTTTATTGTTTATTTTTTCTACTTTAAAAACTAAGTGTTTCTATGTTTATATGAAGTTTTTTAAATGTTTGATTGAAATGGGATTGCGTTGCATAATATTTGACACTTAATAATTTACACCCTATACATGACAACATAAAAAATAGACAAGAATTTTTGAAATTGTATTTATGTTCTTAACTATCTGTTCATTTTGCTGACAAAATCTAAAAGGCAAAATTTAGCTTGGAAATTTTCTCTCATTAAGAGGAAGAGGAGTTAATGTATCATAATAATGTAGAGTGAAAAAAATTAAAAGAAATGCATTTTATGACGATGAAGATATATTTTTAAAATATAATATGTTTATGTTTTATCAATCTCATGGGGAGAAAAATGCTTTAAATTTTTGTGTTTGCAATTTATACATATCATAATACTCATGATAAGTATATATGTGATAGATTTTTTGAAAAATAAAACGGTCATAAAAGGATACTTCATTTAGTGGTGATCCGTTTGATTTATCTTTACGCTCGTTAAATTTTTATGATCACTATACTTTTTTAATTCACCATAATTTTCAGGTTTTATGCTAGATAACTTTGCAAAATGACCATTACTACATTTTACTCAGAAGCTAAATTAAATTTTTATTTTGTATTAAATTACATGTATGTGCAGGTTGCACACAGTTTCCACAATTTGATTTATAATTTAAAAGGTGGACACACTGTCTTTGAGACAGAATATTTTATGTTTTACATGACTTTAATCCGTGAAATGCAAATGTGTAATCTACTTCGATCCGATTATGAAGTTTCTCTCAATATTCAGTAAAAGCACACAAGAGCATGTGTATACAAGCGTGTATACACATCTAATACGTGCTCTTAACTCAACAAAACTTGGGATCTTGTTTCACATTCTGCCAATCAGAAATTGAACTTGCTTGAGAAGTTCAAGATATACACTTCGCATTACAACTCGCGCTTTGTGAAAGTCGATATCACACATCTTCGGTTTCTATCCCGTCGATTGGTGAGATTTATTCGAGTTTCGAGATTTCTCGATTGTGCGAGACCGACCATACGTTACGAAAGCATGCGCTTGCACCAGCGATAAAATACGCGCCATTACCTTCAGGATTTTACTGCTTCCCCGTTGTAACGAGCCCTTAATTTTCCTCCTGCCGTGTTACATGGTCTATCTTTTATGTACATATTTATTTATGCCTCGAATGCGCTCGCTGCAGCGCATAAAAATAATATTATGCTAGGGGTGCCGTTGCACGTTCAAGCAATAATGGAATAATAACGGATGAACAAAAAAGAGGAATTAAAAACGCTTGGAAAAATTACAATCGCTCTATAAGGAAATTTACAGTAAAATTTAATTAAAGATTTTAATATTGTAATATTTAGTTTTTTCTAGATATTTTTTTAAAGAGAAAATATTCCAGGGTAATACTTGCTTGGTGTTACGTTTGATATTACTGAAATAATTTCGTGAGAAAGGGTATTTTTATATGTGATTGTTTAATATAAAAATGGTTGCTTTTATTAATTTAAAATCAATTATCAGAACAGAGGTGAGATAAACAAAACAAAAGTTTTTGCTTATGAGTGAATAGGCCATTTTAAGCCAACGAATGAAATAAAATTCAAACGATTATAAATTTGAATTTCGATAAGAAATTTAAAGGAAGTCTGACCTGCGTCTGTAAGGAGTTTGTCGAGTTTCACAAAGTCACGAGGCGATCAAAGGCGACGAGTAAAATTCTATTTCGCTGTTTAACTCCGCACGCGTCGCCAGAGTGCAAAGTAAATGTTTAGTAATGCAAACACTTAACAGCTTGATAAGGAAATAATGTTTCTACAATTTTCTCTAGCGCTTGTTTCGGCGGAATTCTCTCTTGAAATTACGTAAAACAAAGCTGATCAAAGATTCAGAGGAAATGAAATTATAATGATAAAGAAATGTAACCGAGAAATCTTCTTGAGCGAAATTGACTCGAAGTTATTTTCAAAACTTCAAAAGTTTTGTTCTTGCTTTTATGCATAAAAGAAAAATTAACTATAATTATGTGTTGTGAATCATATCGTGTGTTTCATATTTCTTAAAAATTTGTAACTTATTACGAATATACATATTTGTATGTTTTCTTGTACTCTCTAAATTTCCTAGAGTGAAACATTATTCTAAAAGAGTGAAAATCGAACATATCTAAGTTCGAGTAATTTTTCACTCTAATTAGAGTGACAGATCGCTCGAACTTAAATATGTTCGATTTTCACTCTTTTAGAGTAATGTTTCACTCTAGAAAATTTAGAGAGTACACGCACACACATAAAATAAACTTTATGAGACTTGAATCAATCATATACTTTTTTCAGAAAGATTCTCTTACTTACAGATTGAACCGTGATTTCTTTATTAGTTTATCACTCATTCATTTAAAGCTTAAAACGTTTCGCACGGGATATTCTTGACAGCTGATAGGATAGACAGATAGAAGCGTGGCGGATACGTTTCCGGTGATCTAGGGTGGACCACGCGTGCGATCTCGGTAATTGCAATTTCGCATGTGACGCGCGCTACAGACACATTGGGATGCATCACCGACGGTGGCATTAGGCGACGATGCAAATTGGTTTCCCGAATTAATTTCGCCAACGGGAATAAGTCCGTCTCGATGATTACCTCGCCTTAGGATTCCTCGTTTAAAATCGAATTTCAGGAAATTGCGCTCGTGAGATTTTCGACTAGTCGCTTGGCACATTTCAAAAAATATGAAATTTCCGATCTGTCGAATTTGTCATAAGCATGAGTGATGTATGTACATTAGTTCTATCGCAATATTTCCATGCGGGATGCAAATATTGCGATAGAACTAATGTACATACATACACGTTTAAAGCGTTACAAATCATTATCTTGATACTACGGTGCAAGAAAAATTATGTGTTTACTTTGGATTAATTGATTTATCTTATCATTTTACACATAAAAGTATTAAATACATGGTTATTAAAAAATTAATATTTTACGAGAGATTTTAGATTTTATGTCGAAATATATACTGAAATAAAGTATTAAAAATTTTTCTCATGAATTATTGATTTTTCAATAATATCACCTTAATACTTTTCTATACAAAATAATTAGGGACATTATATTATATAAAAAATTATATAATTTTATTTAAAAAATGGATTTGACTTTTATATATGACTTTCGAAAATTGATTTTTTTAAATAAATAAATTTTATTATTATTTATCAGACTATGTATTTTTTGTCTGAAACAGTTTTTTGCTATGACACATATCTTTCAGGATAGCTTATAACGCTTTAATGGTCTATTCTGTATAATAAAGTCACCATAAACTGAATTAATTAAATTGGATTTTTTTTAATATATCCATTTATGTAACAATGTAGTGACTGATATTTTCCTTGAGATACAATTTTTACTTTTTCTTCTGGTTTAATTTAAAACAATTTTATTTCGTATCTTTATTTAATTAAAATTTTTATATAAAATCTTACTATCAATTATAAGTGGCCGAGCAGGATATAGTATGTGCTATTTCTCTTTGTCATATCTATTTGGCTTTTTACTGAATTACGGAAATTAAATGTTAAACAAATAAAGATCAGATTCATGACAAAACTTGATAAAAATCAGTTGGTAAGAAAAATTAATCCGTCAGACGTTAGGGGTCACCTACGTTCTACTTCGAGGAATCGACTATTCGATGAGCATTCGCTAAAAAAATCATGGCGTGCCCGCGGCGCACTTCCCTGTGATTTACGGGAATCGAATATTCATGATGCACGAATTTGGCAATATCCGCCGTAGCGTGGTTCTATCAATGCGTATTGCTTCGATGTTCGTGCGATGCGTTGCAACTAGTGACGTTATCACGGAGCATCTCGATCACGTATCATCTCGCGAAATTGTATTGAATCTCAGTAGAAACCACCCTTCTCTCTCCTCCCAAATAGTCACCCCCTTTCTGTACTTCCTTGTATCATCGTTGCTCGATGAATCGAAAATCGCGCGATCTCATCGAGTAACGGAATCGTCAATTCTTCTGTGTTATACGATGCAGATATATAAGAGAAGCGGAAGCGAAGAGAGGTTGAGATGAGAAAATGCGCGACACGCGCGTTCCGAACGCCCGTCGCGTGTCCCGTTGGGCAATCGGATTACGCGAAAATATTTTAGCGAGAGTATTCTCCCGGTATTCGGGCGCTCGTTTGACTTTCGATCGGTCGGTGGCAGAATTCGATTATACCGTTCGATAATGGCTCCGGCGCGTGATGAAAACGGTAATCGCGCTATTGCCGGCGCGCTTTAAAGGCTCGTTGATTAATTCAATAGCGCGCGCGGTCCGCACGAGACTGCCGCGACAATACTGCGAATTCGTACGAAATTGCTATTTATTTTGTGCCCGTGTTTTTATTTGCTTTTATTTCTTTTTTTGTCTTCTTTTTTCCCCCCTTTCTCCCCCCCCCCTCTTTGTCACACTGCGCAATTGCGCAACATGATAATCGACGCAAAAAAGTCTCGCATGGGGGAATAGAGGGAATTTCGCAAAATTATTTATCAGGTCGTAACGCAAGTGCTCTGTATATGAAATTAAATGCAAATCTCGGATTTGTTATCGCGCGCGCCGCGTGTATTCAACTTTGAATTCTGAATTCTCAAAATGGCTCGCGTTTATTTCCGCTGGACGTCTGCACGGTCGACGTGTTACATCCCCCTTGTTAATCCTAATTGTAATTGCAGAATATCGTATCGGTACTGCATTCTAATCGGATTCGTATAACGACAAGTAAATTGGGAAATGAAAATAACCATAAACTTTTAAAATTAAAAATGTAACAAAACATTTTGAAAATATGTATGTCTAATATACACGGGAATCAAATTACTTTAATGCACTGTCAAATTTCATGTCTGCTCGTTGTTCATTTCGATCTTGATACTGTTACAAAATAAATTTTGGGGGCTCTGTCGTCCGTGGTCACATTATATCCCATCATTCGCCTGCCAAGAGCAATTCTGTTCCCTCGTGCAATTCTTTTCCATCGATGTCGACGTTCCGCTGTTGAAATATGGCAACGCGTTAGTTTATCTTCTGGAAATGCGAAAGGTCAACTTTAAGAGATCTTCACTCTCGGCGCGGCCGAAAAAAAAGGATACCGACAAGTCATGTTTGGGTTGAACTTATTAATATCCGACTGTGGGAAGCGGAAAGTTGCAGTCGCGGACAACGACACGCCGGCGTTTTCGAGCTTAGGATCTTGAGAAAACTTCGGTTGCAGTGCTTCGCAAGGAATTTTCCAATTCGATGGTCCTTCGTCCTACGGTATTTACGCTTCGCTCATGGCGCTCCTTTTGCGGATTTTTCTTGGCTGCTTTCTGCCTCTCGCGCTGTTTGCCAAACGCCAAGTGCGAAGTGCACTCTCCCCTCGACCGAGCGTAATGTAACTTTGTGTTTTCTGCTGACGTCGCGTGCAATTAATTCTCGTTCATATAAAGTATGATCCACCACACTTGTTCACTCGATACTGAATACAAAGAAAAATCAAGATCCGTAATGAAATACTCGTCATAGCATTTAGTACACAGAAAAAAGTAATATAGCCAATAACATATGTAGTGCGGACTGCCAACTACATATAGTGCTCAATACAATAATATTTGCTGTTAATGCAAGTACAATGTTGATACTGCAATAGCATATATAATTGTATTGAGTATATCTGTAGTTTGGCAGCTCGCAACGACATATTTTATTGGATATATTAATTTTTTTTCAGTGTATATATCTAATATATAAGAATGAGATTTGCGTCGTTTTTATTGTTTCCTGCCAATTTCTTACGATTAAAGTAGAGTAGCACGTAGGACGGGTTGTCTAGAGAAATCTATTTAAATTTTACTTTTTTTCATTTTTTATTTTATTTTATTTTTTTATATATAGCACAAGCCTGTCAGAACTGCAATATCGACGGCGTTAGCCGTCAGAAAATTGATTGAAAAAATTACCTGCATTATCAATATATAGTTGAATATATGTATAATAATCAAATTATTTCAAATTATTTTTATACAAAAATCCAAATTTATCTTTATGTCAAAATTCATTCAAATTGTTGAGTTACAAACGTTTGCCACACAAAATATAAATGGTGATGATCATGCTGTGAAAAGCATGAGTAAAATGTTCAGCTCTAACAATTGAAATTAATTTTCCGAATCGATGTGATCGGCAACTTTTTTTATTATCTGCTTTTTAAATTTTTTAAGAACGTATTAGAAAGCTTTTTTGAGAAAGGTAAGTTGAAAAAATATTCGCGAACTTAGATTCGCGAGAATCTGTATTTTACATGCGTTAACAACTTATTTAATTTTTTTTAATAAAAACGCTCGGCAACCAGATTTAAAAAATACTACTTTTGACAATATTGAATAAAAAATTGGAATTTACTTCAAAGACGATTTTTGTTTGACAATAGCACTATCTTAAAGTAATCAAATACGTCGGATTTTGTGCGCAGATAGCAATAGGCATATCTACATTTGCGTAATAATGTTCCGCGTGAATTTCCCTTCGGTGTGGCGATTTCACGGTGGTCGCCGTCACGGTACTCGTAGCGTTCAGCCGTCTCGAGTACGCAACGCCATAAGGGATGCCCGTGGCTGTTGCATCCTGGCAATTACTGATTATGCGGCCAATTGGCACGAGACAGGCGGCGCGACGCGGACGCGCGGGATGCAGCTCGAGACGAGAGAATGATCGAGCGAGCGGGTTTGTGCTCGTTGCGTTGCAACTCGAATGCGCTGCCGATACAGCTGCTAGCCAGCCGTCCGTCACGGTGCGGCGGCTATCCCGCAATTTCGGTGAATGCGAATTATGCTGCGCACACGCCGAGATACTTATTAGCGTGCCTCAATCATTCGAAATTAACATTATCTAGACGATATTTAGATTTATTTATTGAAATGAAAATTATTTATAGACGAAAAATCATAATCAAGTTAATTTATGTGCTATCTTTATGATGTACCTTGAATCGGGTCAAAAAATTATTTTTTTTTAATAAAAAGTTACATTTTTAATTAACACCAAGAAGACAATTAAATATGACAAATTATTTTCATACATAAAGAGCTTAATTTATTATTATCTTTATGTACCTTGATTCGAGCAAAAATACAATTGCTATTGTCTTTTTAAAGAAAACCCTAAAAAAAAAAAACTGATTAGTTGTATCAGTAATTGATTATGCTGAAACAGTTTACATTAATAACTTGTAATGTTTTATTAGTGACTGAATACGAGAATCAGTAACATGGTGATGCTCTTCAGTATGTTCAGTTTTAATGATAATGATCAGGTTTTTTTTATCAGCAACTGGTAAAAAAACTGTTTCAATACACCGATTGTTATCAGGTAATACCTTACCATTTTTATCAGTTTTTAAATTTTTTTTTTTTTAAGGGAAAGTACACTATGCTTTGACACTGTATATATATTGTGTTGTCAAGCAAAATAATTGAAAGCTGTTTTGCTGCGATTAAAAGTGACATCAGCGTTACGGTTTTCTCTGGTTTGTACCTTAATCGCTCGACTACCCTAGACTGATGAATGAGGATGAATATTTTCATGAATAAAGCCAAGCATCTTTTCGACGTAGTACGTCAAAGGAATACGCGCCCGACGCGATATTCAACGATAATTAATGACTCTTCCATTTGCATGGGACTGCTTCTTCGAGCGGCCGCTCGCGCGGGGCTCGCGCTCTTAGTAATTATTAACCACTAGCCAAGTTTACCGGTCGCCAGCGGTACCAGTCTCTTATCGTTAATTCGAGTTCATAAATTTCTCGACGGTTTAATCGTCGCTACTACATGGGAGAGCTCGGTCTCGCTCGCTCGTGGAACGAGAAGGGAAGCTAGGTATGCTTCTTCGAGGTGCTTTGCAATTGAAAGCGCCCGAATCCGGCGATTCCACGGGCGCAATAATCGTCGCAATTATTTTCTCATGTAGCGACCGCAATTATGCCACGTCGTTGATGATTTCCGCAATCACGTCTGTAACTTCCCGTTACGCCACAATCGATCCCACCCGTGGTTCCCAGTCGTACGTGTCACGGCATGCCTTTCGGGTCTCGGGCGATTAATGTTCGAAGCAGTAGTTGGAATTGCCGTGATTTCGATGCGTTCGCTGACATTTGTTACTTTGATTCAAATGCTGTAGGCACACGAAGATGGATGGCATAGATGGCGTAAGACGCTGGTTTCCCTGCGTCTCTAGCAATATTCTGGAAAATCGCGTTTGTATAAATTACGTCAGTTTCAAACTTTGTTGTAGAATCAGATTACGTCAGGTCTGAATAATTTTTACATAACATCCGTAGCGAATGAATATAATGATTGAGTAATATTTTAAGGTATCTTAATTAATTTAGAAATGTTTTTACATATTCGATATTGTTTTTATTGATTGATATTTATTAACGAAGAATTAATGCTCACGCTAACTTTATATGAATTTCATATTTGTTGTTGCGTAATAGGTCAGTATATTGTTAATAGCTTCTATAGTTTGAGCCGATTACGTAGCTGAGCAGCGGGCTGAGTAAGTGAAGTGGAAGGAAAGATTTTCGTGAAAGATAGAGAAGTAAAGTTCCAGAATAGAGTGAACATGAATAGGAAGGGTATTGAAAGTTCTCCGTGGCTGGTGATGGAAACGAGACGACTCAGGTTGCATTTAATTCACAACGCTGAACTTCGTTGAAGCGTCACATTCTCTCGCGATTCGAGTTCTTCGAGGAGGACCTGCATGAAGACCCACGATTTATTACTGATCCACTTTCCTCACCCTCCAATTTTTACGTTCGCTCTTTTAAATTATATACTAACAAGCTACTTATATACTAACAAGCATGCTAATATCTATTTAATTTGAAAAGGGAGAAAAATTATATTAAGTGAGTGCAGAAATTTTTAGTGAATTTTCAAGATTTAACTAACGTTTTTTTGGTTTGATTGGTTAATTTATCAGTATCTTCTTCTGTCACAATTTATGAATTTGTATTTACTAAATTGCTTGTTGTCATCGTCAATATCACGTTAATAAGACTAACTCAGTACATTAAAAGTAAAGATTATACTTTTAATAATTATTTTAAGAACCGTTTAATGAGTCAAATATGAATGTCTAGAATAGAAAAATGAAAAAGAATAGTTGAAAGCGACAAATATAAGCCGGTAGAAATCGGGTCGCGGGTACGCTTTCAAAAATTCCGTGGTTTTAAAACGTCAGCATGATTCATATAATATTTGGATGGGTAACTCGAAGCCGCAAATTTGCTCGATCGAACTCCGGAAATTTGCACAAGAGCATATTGAATTCCCAGTAATCGTTATCTACGATGCTCGTTTGAAACAAGATTCGAACGATGGGATGCTGCGTCTCTTTAATTAGCCAACCTTATCAATGTAGATATATCATTTATTTAATGAATCTAGATTATTCGGCATAACCTGAACAAAATTTGAATTTGGCAAAATTTGAACCTCTTCTCAGTCCTCTTTTGTAATCCATATATCTTCCCAGATTTACTTACGTCCGAAAGAGAACATGACGCAAGCAATAAGCGTTCATAATTAACCTTATGTGCACACCCGGGTACCCGGGTGCCCACTTTGTCATATTTTTGCTTATAACTTGAATAAAAATTGAAATCTCGACATAAGCCTTCGAATCCCCATTATTTAACTTTTTTAGAAACTAAAAACACACTGGTAATTTTTTTCAATTTTTTGAACTTAAACTAAATGATGTTAAAGTACATGTGCCTAGCGGACAGGTATCCGTACAGATAACTACTAGATAAAAAATAATTTTTTGACCCGAGAATTAATTAATAACATAATAAATATTTTATTGAGGTAACAGGTTAATAAATAAGCAATTACAATAATTTTAAAGTAGATTAGATATACTTACATTTATTTAGCGCAATCAATACATTTAATTCTCAATACACAGTGTTTATCGCAGGCAGGCTTTTCGCAAACTGAACACCATTTTCACGATTTTCTGCGTCTTTTGAGCAGTTTCTTTGTAATAAGCGTGACAAGAACCTGTAATTTTTTTCTACCAATATTGTCTCGAGGTTGAGTCAATTATCAAGTCGCAAACGTTTCGTCCAATTAATGGGCGTTTACCGTCTGTTTTTACTATTAATATTAATATTAATGTTGTATAAAATAAACAGGTTTTAAATTAATTTATGTTTATTATTTCCGATATATCTGCATAGAGAAATAATTTTGCATAATGTATAAAAATTGTAAGAATTAATTTTTCATTACAAAAAATATGCTGTCGCGACGCTGTTCGTATGCTGTGAATTATTCTGTCTTATGTGATATCTTTTGCTTTATAAAATAATAACTAATTGCTAATTGTCAATTGCTTTACGGCACAAAATCATAGAACAGGTTCCAACACAATTAACATACGCGCAAACACATTTGCGTTAAGTTTAATGAATAAGTATGCAGCTGAAAAACCTGTAAATGTCGATTCAACTGTGTCTACACATAATAATCGATTTTATTTGGAATATATGCTCTAAATATTAACTACTCGATAACTTTAATATTAATCGACATTTCGTCGATTAGTTCAAAACTGACTGCGCGCTACCTGTGCAGCGTTTGGAGACCCTACTTCTATTTTTTTTTATGAAAGCTAACAGGCTGGGGAACTGTGGAAATGGCTCAGATAGTTTCTATTGATGTTTATTTAATAAAGTTAATTGATTCCAAACGATTACGTTCACATACAAACTTAGGAATTAAGAAAAACTAATGGTGGACACCCAGGTACCCTGGGTGTGTAACAACGTGGTAAACGCTGGATGATGTGCACATAAAGGTTAAAGAAGAATCATAAAATCAATAACGCAGAAAATTACCAAACTAAAGTTAAAAACTTCTACATTTTCTTGCCAGTCGAATCACATTAACGAGTATGAAATTTTTTATGCATTTGATACGTCTTTTCTTTGTGTTAACACATTTTACAATTTATTAGAAAGTTTTGCTCTAAAGTTTTATTCTATTTAGAAAACTAAAAGGATAACTAATTTGCTTTAATTTACATAAATTTTGCATTTTTGTATATCGTGTATATTAACTTTTCTGCGTTATACGAGTCAATACATTAGAAACCGTAAATGTGCGAGATCATTAAGTTTATTTCTTAGCATTCCTGCTATCGCGCAGGGATAAGTTTCTTGTCATCGTGCCATACAGAGAAAATGCGGTCACGCAACTGTGAGTGAGAATTATGCCTCAGTGATGAGCAGCTCGCGACGCAAGTGACCGAACACGACCGGGCGGGTCACTGCGAGATATTTAATTGATTTAGGTGCTGAGAGCCAGCCGCGGCCTTTCCCATCGACCGTCGAGAATGCGACCGCCGGACGGAATTCCCGGGACACGTCGGGATCGCTTGCGGTCAACAGGAGACGCTTCAAGGGGAATCGGCATGCGGTCATCGGAGGATCACGATCCTTCGGTGTTCTCAGCGCCGGGTTTGTCTTGAAGCACGAATGCGTTGCTATTTGCCCGACGTTACAGCTCGGACATTGATCGTGCGGACAGTTCGAGTATCCCGTTCGAATGGAAATTCATCCAAAACGTCATTCTCTCATGCTAAATGCTTATTTTACGTTGCGAAGAAAAGTTTGCTACTTTCTGTGCATCCTTGAAAATCGAAAATTATATTTATATTTCTTAAATTATATCCGTGCAATTAAGTATCAGTAATGAATTAATTAACGAATCTTTTCACGAAAATTCTGATATTTATATAAAAATTCTGCAACATTTATTTAAATCCGGAAATGCCAATCAAATAAAACAAACTAAATAAAAGTGACCGTAATCAGTTGTTCAACATTTACAATGCTTTATTGTGCATTTGATTTTTTTGTGTATAAATATTTCTATATTTATTTTTTGTGATTAAAAAATAGGTATATGGTAATGGCTCCTATTACTGTTCCAGCCTTAATTAGTGTGTCTATGTATTTAAATAAAGAATAAAAAAACTAATACAGATAAATAGAAAAAAGTATATTTTTAAAATTAAGTTAAAGTATTAATATGTGTGTTATAAAAGAAAATGTTCTATTTTTTAATTATTAAAGTGTAGTGAACATTGTTTGAAAGATACATATTGGCTACGTTCGGAAACATCCATTGGTGGTGTGATTGCGTGATTTCAGTGGAGAAGTAGTGAGGATATCGTGTGATTCACATGTAAATTGAAAAATTCTAAAGTATTTTTACACACGGGTACAGCAAAGATTTTATTTTCTGCAAAATAAAGCAATTACATTTTAATTAATGTAAACAATAATTACATAAATCGTTGAAAATAACTGGTTATATCTGTACATAAAATAAAAAATATATGTATTAAAACTAAAAATAAAAAAATACAAACTAAACTTTAATTTTTTTTTTTTATATGTTTTGAAGCTCATTTAATAACTCACCTTGTATATCTTGGATAAAAAAATTTCCATCGCTGTTCAATAGAGGTTTGTCCTCATTCATAATAATCTTGTGCCGACCCTCTATTAATATTAGATTATTAGACATTGTAAGTATATTGATCTGTAATAAAATTTAATAAACTGTACAAAATTGTGTTTGTACAGTGTAATTTTTAGCACAATGTATGAATAAAATATAAATCTATATTAAAAATATAATGTATATTAAGCAGAAAATAAAACATTAATCTAATTATGTGATAATAAAAATCAATGGTAATTATACAGGTTAAAATAATTTTATTAATATTTAAAGTAAAGAACCTAAACCTAAATAGATATATTTTGGCATATTGTCTCTATAATGACAAAATTTAAAGATTAAAGATAATGGTATTTATATTTAAAAAATACATCCTCATACAACATGAATATCAGTAAATAAAAAAAATTTTGTAATGCTATAAAAAATTGTAACAATATGCTGCTTATTTTTCCAGAAACACAATTAATCCATTATTATTAAATTAATGATTCAGATAAACGTTGCAATTTTATGCCGTTACAACAGCATCATAAAGTATGAAACGTTTGCAAATCCAACATGACATGTCTACTTGAAAACTATATAATAACAAAATCAATAAATTTTTACATGTATGTAAGATATACATATATAACAGTTTAATGAATAATAAAAAATGCTTTTTATATATTAATTAAGTTAACTTACATTAGCACCGAACTGTGATACGATAATGAGAAGAGTATTTGTGCAAATTACGCATGCGCCACCAATTCAACTTACTTTTTCGTTGAGTGGTTTGGTGGTACACGGGTGTGACACTCTGTGCGTTTCCGAACGATCTCATTTAAGTGCACATCGAGTACACACTGGTGTTTCCGAACACTTGGTGTGGATTGGTGTGCACACCGGGGACGTTTCCGAACGCAGCCATTAGACAGGATTTTAAGAAATTTACTCGAATATCTTATCATCGAATATCTTATCAAAAATCTTAGGAATGTTTACTCAACAGAAATGAAAAAATTAATTAACATTATTTTTACTGTGTATAATGTAAATTATATTGTATATTGGTTTAATGTAACGATAAAAATAGCGAAATAAGCATTCATAAAGTAACTTTTTATTTTTGAAGTAAATCCAGTAATAACGCGAGAGTTAAGAGTTGTACATTTTAATGCATTTTGCTATATCCGGCTGTAGCTAATCTAATTTTTGATCTCAAATGTTATATGTCAGTCATATCTATATGAAAGTTATAAAACGTAGTGTTATCAGAAAATTTGAAATTATAAGAAGTATAATTGAAATAATGATTTATATATGTAATATCAATTTAAACAATTAGCTTACACTTATTATTGTTTTAGTAATTACATAAAAAAGAGTCAAAAACAAAAGCGTATATAATGTATAGCAAAGAAATCATTGCTAAAGCCTTTTAGGAGCAGTAAAATCAAGAATTCTGATTAATACTGCTAGTAAAATTTATAGTTCCGTGATTGTCTCTGTGTAAATTTATAAATAAATATAAAAATGAAAAGATTGGACCAGGTATAACTTTAGAGAAAGAAAATAATTTATTCAATGAATCTCCACATGAGTATATTTCCATATTCGTGCCTATCTTACAAATAAGAATTATTTAATCAATAGTGGTGCAGTATTAATTTAAAATATGGAATAACTCAAATTGTCTTAATTAATCATCTTTTTTATTAATTGGGAGGCACATAAGTATAGACAGATACATTAATCGGGGACATATAAATATGGACAGGCACATTAATTGAGGCACATTAATATGCTCATCACTTGGAGAAGCACATTAATTGAGACAAAAAATGTTTTCTAATTTTTATTAAAAATAATAAAAACATTATCCGTTTTTACTTGTAAAAATAATTTAAAATCTTTTTACTTAAGGAAAAGAAAGCAATTGATAAATCGATATTGATTATAAGCAAGTAAAATTAAAACTATAATTTTTATAATTAATTGAATAATGAAGAAGTTTGCTTAAAAGCACACTAATAGACAACTATCCTAAGTATATTACAAATAAAATCAACTATTACAAGCATATTTCAAGTTGAATAAATTTGTAATTTTTGTCCACTCATGATGAACAAAACAAATACTTCAAGGAAATGACTTGATTGATTATAATTTTGATTAATTATGGAGTAGTTTGACTATTGTTATTAATGAAGTATATGTGACATGGAAATTAGTGCAATTAATTCTTAACGTCACTTTTCTATTATTTTAGCGTCGTATTTCAAGATCAAAAACTGGTTAAAAAATTTTGCTAGGGTTACTCCTATGTTTTTAAGGGCACTTTTGCAAATGCCGTAGCATAAATTGATCAAAAATTTAATTTAGAAAAGATATGAGCAAATTATTGCCAAAAAAAATTAGAAATTTTTTGTTTTAAATTTTGCAAATCTATTATTTTTGAACGGATGGGTCTTTAGAGAAGCTTTAAGAAGTAAAAATATTGCGTCATAAATGTTTGAACTTTTAGAAAGTAATTTTAGATTATAGAAATTTAAGATGGCGGCTCATCTAGTCCTGTCGCGTAACTTTAATTCATGAAAATCCGAAGTTTCTCCAAAACTTACGTATAAAAAACAGACTACTGGTAACTATGTGACATTTAACACACGCGCGCGCGCAGGACATGCGCGAGCACTTTACACATGCATAATTTTTTAATTATTTTTCTTGTTATATGTTTCTCTTAGTAAGTATATTTGAAACGTTCCTATCTCTTTATTACGCTATGGAGGAAATGTTTACGTTTTGACAACCATTTTAGAGCCGTTGTCTTAATTTTCGATAAACTAAAATTACTATTGAAAGTTGAAACTTTTTGACGTGATATTTTACTTCTTAGAGCTTTTCTGAAGGCCTATCCGTTCAGAAATAATAGCTTTACAAAATTTGAAATAAAAAAAATTGTAATTTTTGGCAAAAATTTGCTTTTTTTAAATTACATTTTCATCAATTTACGGCATTTACAAGAGCGACCCCAAAAACATAAGAAGTGACTCCTAGCAGAATTTTTTAAATCAATTTTTAATCTTAAGATACAGCGTGAAAATGATGGAAAAAAGTGTAAATTCGGATGTTAAAGAGTTAATGATAATAAAGATTTATTTTAAAATTGTTAATATTGGTAATAAAAGGAGTTAGAGAAAAGTCGCAAATAGTGGCATAGGTCTCGTAAAGTAGCATCCTTTATTTCTCGAAAAATAAATATTACATGATGTTATTTAAAATGTATGATAAAATATGATATACTTAAATAATAAAAAAAATAGAAACATGTAATTCAGACATTTATGGCATTTATGTATAAAATTTGCTATAAAACAAATTCTCTAACAGTGAGAATAAATTTGCATAATTTTCTTTGCAAATTGCATTTTATATATGTATATAGTAATATCATATTAGATTATTTGTTGTTACATGTGCAAAG
>NW_023415851.1:0-20389 GCF_013373865.1 Monomorium pharaonis | reverse complement strand
CCTCTTTCCACTTCCTCGACGTTATCTGTCTGTAGATTCACGTATCGAGATCCCTCTCTTTCTCTCTTTTTCTCGTATCTTTCTTCTATTTCAATTATTCATTCCTGCTCGAAATCAGTGCCACGCTCGAAATTGTCGCGTAGTTTAGTTTTGTCTCGTTTTAATCTTGTTTTTTTTTTTACTTATTTCTTTGAATCAAGTAAAAAATCGTAACAGATATACATATATAAGTTTAATTTTAAAGCTACAAATAAGTTTTGTGAAACTTCTTATTTTATCAATAACGAAATGGATAAATACGGTAAGCTGTAAAGGTTTGTATATTTTTAAAATGTGTAACACAAAAAGAAGAAACCTCGTCGGAATAATATTTCCTGATTCCATTTTCTGATTCCGAGTAACAAGGTATACACTATCGTGTAAAATACGTACCGTGTCCAACGAAACGGGAAACGAAATGGAAAGTTTACGGTGGAAAACCAGTTTCTTCGGAATGAGTAATGAATAATAAGGTAATAAGGTCCTTCTTACACCGCCAGGTGTTTTGTTGACGTCATAGTGAGGAAAGAGTTTATCGACCCGCGGGAAACTCGCGTAACGATTCGATTGATGGTTTAGAATATCGTTCACCCGGATGCTATTTGTTGCCTCGGCGGAAAAGAATGGACATTTTGTAATTGTATGTAGTATATATATATATATATATATACTATATACAAAATACTATATACAAGTATATAAAGCCACGGCTCGGAAACGGCCTTGCTGGAATTGTTGCAGTCAGCGCAATCGAATAGTATCAATCTATAGTTATGTAATCGGCTTTAAACATCGCTGACGTATACGAGTGAGGCGCTGCCACGTTCACGATACTGTATTTAATCTTAACGATTTTGTCACCGTCGTCGATCCATTTTACTAATCGGAAACTAATTTTTTTGCATACTTCTCGCACATTTGTAGCCTGTAAACGCAGTTCTTGCAAATCCAAAAGAGAAATATTTCCTCTCGAATTTGCAATAAACAATTTTGAAAGTTACAGCGTTTGAATTTCATATTTGTATGTAGCGCTATGTAAATAAATTTCAGTTTCGTAAAATTGTAGCGGTACACACGACATCTCGATGTAAAAAAAAAAAAGAAGACAATCGTTGTCCGCATAACGTCAAGGCTGTCGCAAAACTGTAGCGTTACGTAAAGACACGTCGGTCATGTGCCGAAAATGGTCGCGAGACCTTGCCCGTTCTTTCTTCTCTTCTCCACCTTTGTATTTCGTTTCCTTCGGTTAGCGCGCGTCACTTCATCGGAACCGAGACGTTAAAGTAGGCCGCCTTCTCCGGCGAGTCGCAACGATCGTGCCGTTTTATCAAATAATCGGATCGACTTCTCGGTACAGGCTCTGTCGTTGTCGCGTACAAAAACAACGCGTTACTTTATAAGATTGTTGCGCCAGGCGAAATTGGAATTTGCGATTGTGGCGAAGGTTCTGGCGGGTCTTGGCACTGGAAAATTCACAGATGTGCAGTGTGTAATCGTGGATCATCCAATGCCATCACTTGCTGGATACCGGATCAACGAGGGACATCGTCGCGCCCCTTCAACGTCACACTTCCGACTCCCCCCCCCCGTTTCTCCCTTAGATTTCGGCGAGACACCTATTGACGACCGCGACTGTCGCCGCAGATGTTGCCGGGGTTGCCTATTGGAAATCTTGCGAAAGGTGTAATTTGGCTTTCAAGCGGATCGCAGCGATTTGGAGAGAGGAAACGGACGGGTAAACAAACATTATGGAGATCGCTGTCGCTGCACGAAGAATCCAATCGCCTTTTCTACGATTTCGTGAGTCGAGATTCGTGCCCGCGAAGCGAACCGACCGCGACCGCGCGATCTATAATGGATATCACCAGGCGCCATGGATCATTAGTCCGGGAGCTCTCTCGAGCGTGTCCTACGCCTGGCCCAGTGAAAGTATAGATGCACTCCGTTGGAGCCCGCGCTTTGCTGTTGCAGCTGCTTCCGTTGCCGCGGTTATTACCTATTCCCCGATGCGCCCGATTAAGAACGAGCGATACGGCGAACGGTAATCCTTTCCCATCGTCATCGGGGCGGACGGTGACGACCGCGATAAATTGCCCGGGGATGGCGAAGCGTTTTCCAATCGAAGAGGTGGATCATTCACGGTGGCCTCGACGTTACTATTCCCCGATTTCTCCTATTGTACCTGGGATTCTCGGGGCCCGAGGGGCTCGAATCAATTTCGCGCGTAGAAAAGCAATCCCCCTCCCCCCTCCCCCCTCGGTCCTTTCGTCGATTTCCAAAGAACCGTTGGCCCCATTTGCGAATGACAGGAATTGGTTTAGCATAGCTTTAGGGCGATGCTATATCGAAACGCGGTGAGCTATATCAAGATATTCTGCGTGCGTGATTGTATCGATCGTAGCGCTAGAATAGGACTCTCGTAGAGTGATACTGTAGCATGACGATAACAAAATGATACCGTAGAAAATAATGTTTTCTGCATGCGCCCGATATCTGCCCGATAAGATCGAACGATTGTATCTCCCCTCTGAATTGCAGAAATAAAGAGTGACAAAAAAAAATCAAATAATAAAATCTATTTTTATACATGTACGCCACACCTCTTGCGCGTCCTCGGATCTGCCAAATTTTGGTTTCTCGAAAAAAAAAAAAGTGAAATAAAATTTATATTTCATTTATATTTCATTTATTTTGATTTTTAGTTTTGTGACGAAAGTGTTTCACCGCGCACAATTGCCCCACATTTTTTTTCGCTTACTTGGCTGGTAATATAAAATGTACACAATGTAAAAATGTCAAAAAAAAAAAATGCGAATCTAAATCCCGCGATGCTCCGCACACCGAGGAATAACCGTTACGTGTTTTGCATAGTCGTGATTTAAGAAATCAAATCGAACTCCGGAGCATCGGAGAGAGAGAGAGAGAGAGAGCCGGTATTCGATATTCGAGATTTGCCGTGCAATTTGTCATTTTAATCCGTCGCGCTGTGACGTCACGGCAAAGCCGCGATCTCCCGTCAACTTTGCTCGGAAAACTTCCCGCGCGCGTGTGTTTGTGTACGTGGGGATTAAAGTTATCGGGGCCGAGGTATCGGATGTTGCCTCGTGCGCGCGAACAGAAACAGTAGTGTCCCGGGTGTTAAAGGAAGAAAAAGGAGAGAGAGAAAAAAAAGAGGCGTTTTATCGCGGCGCTACGTGCAGTTTCGCCCACATTTTCTCGTGGCCGTGCACCTGCCGCAGATAAGAGGTCCGTCTATCGCGACAGGTGTATGCGGGGCGGTGGTTGTGGCAAAACACAAGGCGGCCCTTCCGTAATAATCTTCTTGGTTTGCTAGCACCAAATCTAGAGAGGGAATAGGTAAAACGACGTGTCAAGGATAAACGAGGGAGACTTTTTACGCGATATTTTTATACCTTCGTGACGAGAATCCCTTTTCCCTCCTCACCCCTCTCTCTCTCTGTTGTTATGGTAGGAATTAGAGCGTATTTATTCTTAACTTTTAGCGGTTTTCTATCGATCGTAAAAAATTGCACACGTCATAGGTCATAGGTTTGCCTATGTAATTTTCAGGGTTGCGAGGGGGAGGGAAATGTGTTTCTCGCGTGAAATCGCGATGTAAAGTGGAAGTTACGAGCTACTGCGGAAAAAAAAAGCCCGATATACGTACATGCTCATGAAGTGCCCCGATAGGGATCGAAGTTGTTGGGGGTTTAATTGATCGCATGAATTTTCAAATCAAAACGCCGACCGACGCGTCGCTCGGTATCGCGCGCGAGCGATAAATAATCGCGCCTCCCAGGCGAGAGGATACGCAAGCGAACGTAACGTATCGTATAGAGGGTTTCCCCGCGAGGAGTTTCCTCCTCGATGACATCGATCCATCACTTCCGAACGGCGCGGCGGGGGCGCCGTAATCCGCAGGAAGAGATCGGCGCAAGCTCACCGACGTGAGGCGAGGTGGTTGGGTAACGCGGCGCGGATCCGCCATGGTTTTGAAATAACGCGGGCAGGACAGGGCAGGACAGGCCGGAGGGGTCGGTTCTGAAAAAACGTGGCGTTAATGCCACGTTAAGGGCGAATTACAAGGCACGCGGGTGGAATGCCGGCGCGCGCGTTTTACGACGACGACGACGACGACGACGATGAGGCCGGGCACGGCGCGGCGTCGACGATGAAATCGGAAGTCGGTGCCGTGCCGGGGTATTTATCGACCCGGTTGCCATGCCAGCCCCACGTGTACACAAGACCACCACCCCCGGCCGTCATTATGGATCACGGTAGTCCGGCCGACCCCGGCCCGCGCGCACACCTGCCCGCGCCCCCGAGCCCGCGTGCGTGCGTGCGTGCATGCGTGCGTGCACGCGCGAAATCAGATTGCTGTATAGCCCAAGAGGTAAGAAAAGCGGCGATTAATCGCGTCGCTTGCGGAAAGGCCGCCGCCGCCGTTGCTGCTTTGCTTTTCCGCGAGCCATCGATTCGCCTTGAAGCCACAGACACGCACTCGCAAGAGAGTGTCCGCGTAATGATTGGCGATACCACTGTACTTTTGTTGATGGAAATGTCCATTTCGAACTAATTAAGATATTTGTGGATAAAAGCAGGGGAAGCGCGGAGTACCCTACATACGTACGTTCCGCATGCACGGGTACGGCAGTCGAAGGGGAGAGGAATGAATTTTGGGCGTTGAGGAAGGTCATAAATCATTAATGAAACGTGGCCACAATTATTTAGGCTCCGTTCCCGTATCTCAGAAGCAAAATGTGCATGCGAATGTATAATTAATTAATTAATTGTATAAATTAAAAACGTGTTTAGTTATCCTGGTCAAACTTTTAATTACTAAGTAGATTATTATTTTACAGTAAGTTGAATATTAGATCAAGATGCGAGTAACACAAGAAATAAAGAGTACTATTCGGAACTGAGACACTAATAATTTTATATTATAATTGTTAAATACACTTTCGATTGTACTGAAACTACACGCGGTATGATTGTCGGGCTTGAAATATTTAATGATGGATATGGAAATATTATTAAGCATCAATACCAGCTTCGACCGAAAAATGATACTTTTTATTTCTGGCATTATAATTTTTTTTTAACTATACAAGAGAAGCATAAAATTTCATGTAAATGTACTAAACCAGAAGAAAGCACTAGCATTTGATGGCGATCGATTTTATTGGCTACAAAGTGATCGCGTTAATGCACACGACCTCGGCTAGGCGGCATCCCGGAAATGGGAAGTGACGTCAGCAGGTAGAATCGGTGTTTACTGCGGAGGTAATTTGAATCGACGGGCAAGCGAGAGAAGAGTGACAGCGAGACTGAGAGATGCAGCGAATGGCGGGGGTGTAGTGGAACAATGCCTATTCAAAGATTCAAACTAATCTCCGCCTGCATTGGCGTAGTCAGAAATTAATTTCGACACATTTCTAAATCTCGATAATAATAAAATAATAAAGTTGTACGCAGAGAGAGAGAGAGAGAGAGAGAGAGAGAGAGAGAATGAAAAAAAATAGGATATAGTTTTTTATTTATTAGTTAGATTCATAACGCGTATAATTTTTATTACACACACACATACAAACGTAACACTGAAAACTAAACTAAAATTGCGGACGTTTAGAGGTGCAAATGCTTTTGCATCCTCACAACCCTCTCTTCCGCTTTTCATTTCGTAACTATGGACGATATATCTGCCCAAGGCTATTGTGAAATTGTTATTTATTCAACTTTTCTATCAGCGGACCGTAAATCCCAAAGGCGTCAACGTTTTTTAACTCAGTCAGTACGTTTATTTAGAATAAAAAATAAATTGTTCTAGGACCAATATTGTTTTTAATATTATTTCTGCACGCACATACACACATACACACTCACACACACAACACACTCTCTCTCTCTCTCTTTCTCTATGTTTTGTTTTGCGATCATTCCAAGCAAAAGCGACATGAGCTTTTAGAAGCTTACCTCGATAACATAATGTTGTGTTAATACATGATATCGATGGCATTACGGAGACTGACGTTAACTGACATTGATACTACGCCCGATGACTGTTGAAATTTGAATATTGATACTACGGATTGATTGCGTTAATAGTTGCAGTTCGATTCGATTGTAGAAATTTTCAGTTTACGTTAACCAGGATTCATTTATTCACCTCGACTATCAGTTCATCGTCAACTTTGCAGGGAGTAAAAAAAATAGAAACGATATTATTGAAACATTATAGAAAACGTTGGCAACATTTGTACGTTTTTACCGAGAATCCTTCATTTTGCGATATAATTTTATCGCGCGTCAATTTATCAAAGTGCTTCAGGTTGTACGAGAAGGTTCGATTGACTCGGTATATACAACTTTTCTTCTTCCATCAACAGTAATAACTCGGCTATCTAGAAATTCCGATCATTTCTATTCAGCGTTAAAAGAAATGATTTTATTTATCTCTCTTTTTTTTAACCGTCACGGATATCTGTCGGCAAAGGTGCGAAGGACTGGATGGATGTAAAGCAGGTGGGTCCACTCGCACCTGATGCTTGTGTACCGCTTCCGCTCAGTTGTACTCCAACCGTAAATTTACGATTCCTCGTGTCCGAGGCGTGACCGATTGCACGGAGTATATTCATTCGTAAAACCCACAGGCCTCAGTTGCAATTAAACATAACTGCTATAATTGCATCGCCGCTAATTACTGGAATACGTACACGGTAACGTTAGACGGAATTTAAGAGGCGGCGGCTGCGCGATGCTGTTACCAAGTGCGGCTGAACCGTAAATCACTTGCTCGGCGTGTGTATGAAGCAACGCAAGCCGTGCGGCGGCGGCGTCGTCGTACCACAACATTTAGATACGTACGTCGCACGAAACGTCCAACGTCTTGGAAGTTGAATAATCAAAGTAGAGAGAGTTTAAAACTAACGACACATCTTGAAACAAATGGCGCCACGAGGGAATCACGTTCTCTAGTGATTCAAATGCTGCGCGTATTTTGTTTGCAAAAGAGATGAAAAAAAGAACCGAATAAGAGTTTTTTGCGTAATAATTGTACAGGCCGGGTGCAAATCCGACGATCGATCGCGAAATAAAAGATGCTGTCTCCCTCAGTCTCTTTTCGCCGATCCGGTCTGCCGGCTCGGCGGATCACGAAGGAGCTCGACGATCGCACGAAGGAGCGACACGGAGCGTATTACGTGTGTGGCTCGAGACGATAGTTTGTAATCGCGAAACGCCGTCGCAGGAAATGTTGCGGATGTCGTGCTTGGCGTCTAGCTGCTGAACCCGCTCGCGGAATTATTAATCGCCCTCTGGCGTGCATTACTCCCGGTATCGCCGGTTCTATTGTTCGCTCTGCGGGCGAATGATGACGGAGGCGATGGAGATGTACTTAACATACGTACTCGAGAAACGCGGGAGAGACCGTCGAATAACGTAAGAGCTGGGACACTGGAGGATGGTAACGATGATGGAAATGCACAGTGAAAAGTTAGATGAGGCAAACGAAGAGACCGTTGAATAGCAATAAACTCTACGTAGATTCCATGAAGGCAAGATCGAGAAGCGGTAGAGACGAAGGAGCGAACATGGTGGCAAGAGGTGAATGAAGCAAGCGCGCACGCGGCCGTGCTTCCGGTTTCTCCTCTTCTCTTTCTGCGCGGCGACCGTTTCCTTTCCCTTCGCCGTATTCGCATTAGAGCGCACGTGTGCCACTCGATGCGCACTCTGATAAATTATTATTTCGCTGTCTTACGTCAAGTTGCGTATATTAAAGCTGCGGTTAGGAGACCGGTATCACGACGGGTATATACGAAGGAAATATATGAAAAGGTAGGGAAAGCGAGAAAGAAAATTTATATTCCATACAGCTCTCTATGCGCGCGTACACATAGATATATGCAAGATAGACGTTATCTTTTGTGAAGTATGAATGCTAAAGGCCAAGGACGAATAAATAAAAATCCTATTTCCTGTCTAATTTAACAAAGTTTTTTGCATGTGCACTGAGAAAAAATTTGTGACATTTGCGATTATAATTGCATAGTAAAATAATTATAGTCGGGAATATTTTATTTTTATTTAATAATTATTATTATTATATTGGTAATAATAGCTATTGTAATTATCACTATATATTTATAGTAATAATTACAATAATTATTTTATAGTACTAATTACCATATAAAAATCTCCAGTTTAACTATGGTAATCATAAGTTACATAGACTAATATTATGATTATGAGAACTATATTTTACTATGATTTAAAATAACTATAAAAATATGGTTGAGTCTAAAGATAAGTATAAATATAGCGATATTATGATTACTGTAACGTTTTTTTTCTCGATGCGATCTTTATTTATTTGTGATGTTAAAATAAATTGCGAAAGAAAATATTGCTACATAGTTTTTTTAAACAAATAGAGCTTTAGTAAATTTATTAGACAGGACATGGCTGATGGAAAATATGCAATTTTTACGATAAATTTTATGTCACGCTAAGAAATGCTAAAGTACCTTGGAATTTATTAAGCAAGTTGTTGGCATGCAATTTGTTTATTGCTGGAAAAAATGTTACCAATCTCACTGTAGAAATTTGTCGCCCGATTTCTTTGCGACTATAACTATAACGGTCTCGTCTAGTGGCTCGTACGTATGTACTTGGCATGGTCTCGAGTCGCTTGACTTTTCAGGTTGAGCATAATCTCGAATTGGAGCACGACGACTTCTGGAAAATGTGTTAATCAAGTTGACCGATCTGTAGGTCGTCGGATCATCGTGTCACGTGAGAATTCTGCCCGTGGAAACTATCTTTCATTTACCTTCCCTTCTTTTATCCCCTTTTGATCTGTGTAAATGATACTACAATATACTCTTTTCTTTCTAAATCTAAACAAAAAAATTTAGAAGTCAGTTTAAAAGAGAGGATTTTTTATGTGATTTTGTCAAAATATTGAGAAAAAAAGTCGAAATATTAGCAATCAAATGTTATTTGTGACATTTTCTTTGATTTATATGGTTTTAAAAAAATTTAACCGTAAAGACAAACATACATTTCTGTAAAATATATCTTTTTTTTTATTAATTACTTTATTTGCTAGGAATAAAATTGTATTTCACCATATTTAAATATTTATTTCAACCAAATAAATTTATATCTCAAAAATAATTTTTTTAATACCTTTTTTTAGTGTATCGAGTTGAAATTTATTCTGAGTAACTTTTTTTTAGCTTTGGGCAAAAAAAAGATAAATATCGGTCAAACGCATTTAGCGTAACATTGAGCACCTAAAGCAAATTTTATTTACAGCAGACTACTGATACAAATTAAATAGTTATCGTTTATATTTTTGCAGTATGAATATTTTAAATGATATAACGTGCACACGCGAGGACAATATATGTTTTATTTAGCTTGTACATACATACATGTATGTTAAAAAATGATTAATAGTCAAACAAAAACATCACGCGATTAATATTTGGTTATAAATGAGTTTATTTTCACGCATATATACGCGCCTTAATACACGCGAATAAATGCATGAGGATAGTAGCGCGCGAGGGTCCGGCCTACGAATCGATATGCCTTTGCCAAGAAAACGTCACGAAAAAGTCCATCAATCATTGCGTACACAAGCGTGATGTGGGTGAGCGTGTACATACCGCTCACAGGTATACACGCTCACTCTTTCTCTCTCTCTCTCTCTCTCTCTCTCTCTCTGTGGAGAATTCGATACAAGATACAGAACGCGGCAATTTATTTATGTTGGATACAACGGAAATCAATGGCGGAGTTAACCAAACGCTGTTTCACTGATTTTCTCGGATTTCAATGAGACAGTCAAATATAAATGTTCCCTTTATTATAGTTTACACTCAAATTCGTAGTACGATACATATATTTTAGAAAACGTTAAAATATTCTTATTATGTACGCAACACGAAAACGAAATTAATATGTAAATCAGTCGAAAGTGAAAATAAATTGTGAAAATGATTTAATGACATTCCTTGAGAAAGAAAAAGCCACTTTAAGGTGCAGTGGAGAATGTTGCTCTTTACCTTACTATCATTACGCGTATTTTCCAAAGTGTCTCTTATGTTTAATGCAGTAAAATGTAGCTTGAAATTAGTTGTAGGAATATAATTTGCGTTAGCGTCAGGATACGTGACATAAACTCGGCATTACAAATTTCTAGACACTGACGGGAGGGAGGAGCCTAAATCCCTCTGAAGTGTTGGAGGGCTCGCAAGCTCGTAAGCACGTACGCACGCCATACGTCCAATAAGTGAACGAGAAAAAAGAGTTTCGAGCTTGTCGTGTTTCCAAGAACGTTTTGTTCGATCGATACAGCCTGCCATTACTGCCGGTGGATAGGCCGTGCTGTTACGCTCGTCTTCTCTCTTGCATACGTGTATCATCTACATACTCGCGTCGCGCATGGTATGATAATAGCACTTGTTTTATTATTCTAACGCACTTTGCCCGATGGAAAAAGAGATTTCATCCTTTCTGATTGCGACGTACGACATATAACAATAATCGTTATTTGATGTTTTAGACAGCCCGTCGTAGTTTTATAAAAATAGCTCGCACTAAACTAGCAACAATAATGGGGGACTTGTCATATCTTTTATATACGAATAATTGTTTTAATAAAAAAATATATTTTTGGGAGGAGAATAAAATTTTATATATAATTTTTTTTAATACGTATATATTTCAGTCCGATACATTCCCAGAATATAAGTGTCAACGGTCTCAAGTTGAAATAATTGGAGCACGTCTTTGTCAATTAATATCTTCTACTAAAATAGGTGTATTTTTTATTTGATAATCAAGACAGAGAAATGACTGATATTTATATGACTGATAAAAAAGTCGCTTGTCATATTATATGATTAGATACTTGACGTAACCCGTTTGTCTGCACGCACAATTTTAGAAAGAGAAACGGTAACTGCGTGTATTATTTATATGTATGCAGATAGTGTAGTTATCATATTTATTATTCTAACGCACTTTGGTCGATGGAAAAAGAGATTTTATCGTTTCTGATTGCAACACGACATATGACAACAATCGTTTTTGTGCTTCATAAAGATTGTTCGCAATGGTTTCATAAAAATAGCTCGCCAGTAAATTGATAAACACTACTGTTGCTAGCTAAATATTATAGTTTTTTTTAATATATAAATAATTGTTTTAATAGAAATTTTTGAGGGAGGGAGAAGAAGTGAGAGATTTAACCTTTTGTTAATACAGCACATTTTTGTCTGATGCATTCGCAGAATATCAATTGCTCACGATCTCAAAGTTGAAAATAAACTTTCCTCATTCAACGTTAATTTATAATCCACAAGCTGACGATAAAGGGGGGGTGGCGGATTGTAGTGGCGCCGGCCATTGCTTGAAAGAATTACCTGCCACATTATTGTCCACATAGTTCTTCTAACCACTATGAAAATTAGCACAAGCGCTGGGACAATCGATCCGTTTAATGCAGATGTCTACGAACACGCGTATTTTAAATATTCCTTGGAATTAATCCGACTCTAGTTTGTTTCTTCTTCGTAACTATACAAAGTGAGTATACAATATTCTTCCGTATCAAAGTACGGAGCATTATTTTCGGTTTTGCCTAAGTAGACAGTTAAAATTCCGTGTCCATTAAATTGAGAAAAAAGTATGATACTTGCGACTATAATTGTAAAATAATCATAGTAAAATAATTAGTCAGAAATATCAATTTTATAGTGTATGTGATTATTAATATTGGTAATAGTGAAATGCTTATAATAAGTGCTTATATATAGTGATTCTTTTATGGTACAACTTACTATATTAACATTTCAATTTTTATTATGACAACCACATTATAAGTTATAAGTCAATATTATGATTATAAGGATTTTAATATAATTTTAACATACTAACATATTGTTAGACAACTATAAAAATATGATTGAATCCAAAAATAATTATAAATTGTAGGGATATTATGATTACTACAAAACTATTTTTTCTCTAGTAGCATATTCGTATCCATTTCTATTTATATACATATAATACAATAATTTATATGCATTACTAGATATTTAGATATTTTACTTGAAATAGTTCTCAATTTCGAGAAGTTACACAAGATTAAATATAAATTTTATGTTTTTTAAAATTTAGTATTAAATATTATATATATTATATATATATAAAATATATATATACATATATATTATTAACGAATTACAATAAAAACTTTGTTTCTTCAAATTTTTTAAATATTAAATTATATATATTAAAAAGAAAACGTAACATTATCGCTCAATTCTTATGGTTTAATTTTACGGCAATACAAAACTAAATTTTCTTATCTTGAAACAGAATGTATGTATGCTAGATTTAAGTCCGGTTTTAAGTCCTTGATATTTATAGTTAGGATATAAGAAAGAAGTCATAATACAGATTTACAGCTTATCTTAATAACCGAAGTGGATTATTGTTAACATACCATCAAGACGGAATATACACAAAGTTTCGAAGAATTTGTTCAACGCTGTCCTTTTTACCCTCGACGGTATAACCACCGCCCAAACCCACCTCGTAGAAGCCAACTCCTGTTCCTACGTATACGAGTAAACTATTGATCCGTGGAGTAGTCACGCGATTCCTGTCGTAGAACGCCACTCAAGCCTTTCCTGTGCCTTTTTTCTCCCTAGTCCTCCTTTCTCACTTCTTCTCTCTCTTTATATCCTTGAACGTTCATCAGAAATCTTTACGTTTCCAGTCGTCGTTAAAAATAATTTTCCTCTTCTCGTAAAAATCGTAGAGTTACCTAAGTTTCGATCGTCAAGTCCCGTGTCACTAAATATTTGTAGCGGTTGATATTAATATAAATTCCATAGAGTGAGTGAAATCGATTATCGTAGTATAATAGAGGGGCAAATCGAGCGTTCAAATAAAACGGCAAATCATAAAAGTGTAGAGACTTATAAGAATTATAGAAATATTATTTCCACAATATAGGGTTTTATAATACGAAGACAAGGGGTTCTCCCATCGAAATCGTCCGGTCGAATTAGGTTTCTCAAACCGGAAGAACGTCGAGGTGCGGACAGGGGCGCAATATCAAACTAGGAATAACCTTTTATTTCATTCACGCGTCGATCCCCGTTTTTTCCCCCCCCATTGTTACGAAGCCTCGCCCGACGAACAAGCACCATCGCGCCGTTACCATCGCCGGCGAACAGCAACGACCACCTCGCCGACTCCGCCGACTTCGCCAACGCCATCATCACCTTCTCGTCCTACCTCCACCCTTAACTCACCCCATTTCCCTCGCTTTATCACCTGCCATCACCGACCAGCTCGCGCAGTATATACCTACCTACCTACGGCGGCGCGCCTCGGTTAGGTCTTATCGGTAATGGTCCTATTTTTGGAATCTCCGCCCATTCTTTGCGTGACCCACCTCCGCGGCGCGCAATTTCCCTCTTGTAGCCGGTGGTTTAGAATCCCCCTCGGACGAGGGTTAGCCGGATCGCCTCCCGAGTGCTGGCGCGTGGAAGGAGATGTCCTTTAACGTGAATTAAAGAAATCGGCGGAATACTCACGTCCGACATGTGTCGCCGTGGAACCAGTCCACGTGGTGAGACTTTGCGATCTGTCGACATTATTCTACGACCTGCCGGTCGATATACTGGTGATCGATATCAAATTACAATGCGTACTTGGCAATTTTTTATCCCCATTGGGAGGCGCTGGAGGAATACGAGCGGATGCTGGTCTCTCTCTGATTTCCGTGAAAGAAATTTGAATTACGTTGCTCGAATCTCTCGAGGCGTAGGGTCGGTTGGCGTGACTCGGTTCCGGATGATAAACAGACCGGAGGTTTCCCGACTAACCAGTCTCGGTCACGAGAATATTATTAAGCGCGCCATGCCGGTGCTTTTCCGACGGGCCGAGCGAATCCGACTCTTAGCGGTAATTCGTTTCACATCTGAAGAAAAATCGTTAAGGACGACGTGGTCATTTTAAGCTGCTTGCAATGGCGTTGTTTTACTCGGATTTTGCGCTCAAAGTCTCGGCGGTAGTTAACACATTGCGACGGCCATTATTATCGACGTAGCCGTTACAAATTTCTTTTAATAATTTCCAAAGCTGCAACAAAAGACATAAAAAATCATGAAGAGTGAGAGAAACGAAGAGATTTTTTATTGTAAGAATAAAATGTATTTTCCATAGATATATATTTACAAATTTTCAGTAGCAATTAACATTTATAATTTCGCATTTTTTTAATTTCTACAAAGTTAAAATTTTAAATAATGTGTCTTGCCAGCTTATTCTTCATCAGCGATAAGCTTCAATTTGGTTTTTGCGACAACAGTGCTTCAATATCCAATATGTGTTCTCCGGAACTACAATTTAGTTTTTGAGGGTAACAATCGATCATTATTGGGGGACATTTCGATCGCGGGCGCACGTCAGGGAAGTGAAAACAAGGGAACGCTCGATCATTTCGATCGCGAAGAAAGTAGGGTTGTAGAGAGGTGAAAATATGCACACAACGTGTGCTTAGGCGCCATATGTCGCGCGGTCATTCATGTCCACGTATGTCTCACGTAAGTACGTAGCTTTTCCTACGTATGCGCTACACGTGGACGTACGCGCCGAGCGTTTGAACTGATCTATGTACGTGAACTACCTATCTTACGATACCGTGGCTGTTAGACGCGATACCGTAGCTAGGTGCGGTTGCCCGTAAGATAGATGTTGAAAGGAGTATCGTTCTGCTCGGCGCGCCGCTATAACGTCCAGTAAATTGAACAAAATTGCGTCTTCCAACAAATAGAGTGTCCCATTAACCCTGCGAAATCAACAAGAAGATACAAAAAATAATTATTCGTATTATTCCTCAATTTTTATCCCATGTGAACTTATTTATAATTTCTTACAATTTATATCTACAGTAATCCTGAAAGCAAAAGTATGATATGTGCAACTATAATTCCATAGTGACATAGTAGAATAATTATCAGTCAAGAATATCATTTTTATAGTTTATTACGAATGTTGCTATAGTATTATAAGTAATTATAAGCAATGATAATTATATGTGATAATATTGATCTTTATAATAATTTTTTCATAGTACAATTTACTCTATTAAAACCTTTTAATGGCAGCTATTTGCATAGATCAAGATTATGATTATGACAACTTTTAATACAGTTTGAACAAACTGTAATTTATATTGTTGAATAACTGTAAAAATATGGTTGAGTCCACAAATGATTATAAATTATAATGATATTATAATTGCTGTAACTACTTTCTTCTTTCTCTCTCCATGTATTTATAACTTTCTGTAAATCTGAATATAGTATTTATACAGTGAAAATAATATCTATCTTTATTTATTTTACTTGACGTGACCTTTTATTCCGAATTTAGAAAGATAAAAAAATAACATAATGCACTTGATATGGGACAACATTGGCTTTAATTGTTTGTTATGCATCATCACTATTTGCTACTATTTGCTACTTGCACTACGCGCGGGGAGAACAGCGAGGGAAGAGTGCAAAAGAGGGTCGGACAAGAGGGTGGAACCAACCGCTATGTAATAACCGGTTTTGTCTTCCCCACCCCAAATAAAACTTGTTCGAGCTTCCCCTACGTTGTTTCAAACGGAATATCTACGGGGGTGAATGATTTCATTTGTTGGCCGATGGGTGCACTTCTTCCGTGAGTAGGCAAGAAGGAAATTTAATGATGAAGGAATTTACGAAGAGGGTGACACTTATTTACTCTGAAAAACGCAAATGATAGTGGTAACGAGCAAAATCTCTCGCTCGTTGAATCAGTTGCTTGAATTCGCTGAATTGTAGATATGGAAAATCGAGAAAACCAGAATAATCAAGAAAAATGGAAATTAAAATTCCAATTTTGTTTAAATTTAATCAAGGAAAACTTGGAAAAGTCAGTAAAAGATATAAAAACATCTGAAATTTAGGCTTTGCTCACAATTTTTTAAAATTCTTATTTTAAAAAGTACTTACGATTTTAAATGTTATATTTAACATTTCTTTATAATCAAATACGTTAAAAAATCGCGCAATAAATTTACAAATCTTAACAAATTTTACGTTAGAGTTCTTTAGAGCCGTGGCATAAACAAAACTTAGGCAATAAGAAAAGTGACTAATCACAGTCAATTATTCTTCGACTATAATATAGGGAAGTATTTATTTCATTGTAAAGATTTTATTGTATTTCATTGTAAAGATTATACTTTTCTGTACTTGGCATTTAAATTTTATTAAACAATTTTATATAACATCGCTGTTTAAATCATATTTTTAAAACGTGATCAATATATCTTAAAGACAGACTTGACTTGCTACTTTACACACTTGTTTTAGATATTAAAAGTTATTGCTTGACATAGGATATTTTTAACAATGTTTAGTTTTTGTTGCAGCTAAAAAACGAGTAAAACTTACAGTGAAAAACTGCTATGTTGACTTTGACCAGCTGTCATTTTGTATAAACGTAGTATTTTGAAAAACGGTGCTAGATTTACTGCTATGTCAGGAGCACTAGATTTATGCTTCAATTTTATAGAGCTTGTGTCATTTTACTTTGTCTATCTGTGAGAATAGCAATAGTTACCTTAAATAACGTTTTTAAAAGCATGATATAGAAAAACTTGAATAACAATTTTATTTTATATTACTTTTTAATTAGAATTAAATATCAAATATAAAAAAAATGTACAATGGAATAAACACCACTTCTTTATTTCTTTCTATCTTTTTTATAAAAAAATTTGCAGAGTTAGGTCTTGTGTAGGTGTATATATTCCTTTAAAATTATATTGCATAATCTACACTATTGTTAAAAAAAATATAAAGAGAATTTCCAAATTAATTTCCTATGACAACTTGATTTGTCATTAACGAACATATTTTATCATAAATTTTGTTTATTAGAACTTTAATTAAAATTAAATTAAATTTTAAACTAAACTGTTATTGACCAGAGATTTGCATATATTGCAAAAACACTAATATAGCTTAATTTGTAAATGCAATAACATCTTACATTTGAATCTAGTTTTGAGACAAGTCCTTGAGCGAAACATCTCTTTATCGCGACTATCAGAGCAGCACTAGTAAATTGCAACTCATATTTAATAATACTCCGGAACTGCTAACTTTCTTTCTAATTATTATCATAAATTATCACAATGTTGCGTCTTGCATAATGTTATGCCTGCAAAACTTAGAACGCGGATATTTTCCAATTTATTGATGTAGCGATATCTTCATCAACGATTGGAATGTACAGTTTTTTGCACGCAGAAATAAAATTATCGCTGTTATACGGTTTTCTTTTATACTTCCAGGAAAAGAAATTGTGCGATTGAATTTATTGCTTCGTAATGCGGTCACCGAATGTAATAAAAGAAGATATGAAATTTGCAGGGAAATTATTCTTACAATTAGTACAAATGGTCATACGATAAACAAATGCCTTATCCTATATTTTAATTTTGCCACGTTTTCTTGATTATAAGATACCTTCGATAAAGATATTAAATAAGTAAAATATAATTAAGTATTTAATGAAATAAATATTCAGTAAAGTAAAAATATTCACTTTTTTATTCTTATGTCTATTATTAGTATGCCATGTATAAATTTAATCAATTTTATTAAACACTTTCTTTTTAACTTATAAATAAAAACTACTCGGTTCTTTAATTTAAAAACTTTTCTTCTACAAAATATGAAATTAATTTTTATAGAAAATTATATTATGGTAATATTTCATATTTCTTGCTAAGGATTAGTATTCGTCGAAATAACTTTTCTTTAAAGATAATTTATACATGAATACATGATTGTGATTTTGGCAAAAGAAAGCATAATAAATCCATTGATCGTGCAAGCGATGAAAGAAAATTCCATCCGCAATGCGGTCGGCGACGGGCACCTGCGAAATTATGCCTGACGGATCGACGGTTTTTTTGAAGTAACTTACTTGAAAAGTCACGCGACGACAACATTGTGGTCCTCGTGCTTTGAAAGGCTCTTGCGGTTTATTTCAATGTCCGGCACAATGATCGCCATTTTTACAATTATTTTATGTATTTATTCACCATTTGTATTATATATTAAAATATATTAAACAACTAAAGGGAGAATTTTCAAAAATATTTTAGTGTGCCTTTTTCTACATGTATAATGTAGTACGCGTGCGCATTACCATATATGGAAAAGATGTATATTTAAATATTAAACATTCAAAAAGTATTAAATATTTAACACGAGCGCACGTTAAATTTGATTAATTTTATATTCATGTCTTTTATTAAAATATAACATATTTTTGCTATATATATGTAGTATCATAGATTAAATTATTATGAAATTAAATAGTATAGAATTTTTTATTTTTTATTTTTCAAGTAGATAGAATATTAATTAGAAATGTAACATTTCTTTATTACTTTGGAAGATTTTTATTTTTGCTTATAATTTTGTAATGTCTTAAATGACTATTAACACTACAGTTTAGTTTAATAGATGGATTACTTCTTCAAGATATATAATTATTATAAATCATCGAGATTATTTCCATTAATTACTAGCAATTTATCATGATTTCCTGCGGTCGAAATCGGATCGGTAACTGAAGTACGACGAGTCTGGCACGGTAAAGACGGGGATGCCGTCGGTGTAGCTTGGTTTCGGTAGTTGGTAGCCGCAGTGCTGGCGCAGCGCCCTGACCTCAAAACACCGGCATGGATCGATAGAAAACTTCCTTCCTACGCTTTGCGCCACGTTCACCATGCAGACTTAGCGGACTTCGTGGTAGGCCGAAGGAGGTGCAAGAAGATGAATATTGCGCGGTGAAACTTGAGACGCGTCTGTTTAACCGAACGAAGATTAGTGCGATGGAGAAAGTGCCAAGTGGAAAGACTATCTAAGAAAGTCCACTTTATTTGCGTAACATTATTAATCCCGAAATCATTGTTGGCGCATATAATTTTGCGAGTAATTGTGATATTTTAATAACAATCAATTCTTTGTCCTCTTAGAGGAAGCGAATCGCTAAAAAAGAGAAAAAATAAAACAATAGTTAATGAATTTAAAAGCTGCGAAAAAGAATGCGACTCTTCAATGATTTATGTTCCTTTTCAGTTGCTTGTCTGTTGCTTGTCGTTTCACGTGACATTACTAATAATAAATTTATTACGCTAAGTCATTCAGTCAATTAGTTCAGTTTGCAGAATCACTTAATTATCCTAGGTATTGATGGTATTGTCGGTTTCTTTACCTTTTTTTTTTATTATTGATTCGATCCGTAATGCAATATCGGTTTCACGTATACAGAACGTTGAAGCGAGGATTCGATGAGATTGCCAGTGCGCGATTGACATTGTGGTAATCAACCTTTGATGCGAATCGATGCTTATTCGGACAAGGTCGTGAAGCTCCTCTCAAGGATCATCGACCTCCCTCGCGTACATTCTCTTTCTCTCTTCTATTCTCGGTCTACACTCTCTCACGGTCTTTCGATCCTTCCGCACTGGTTGCTGAACAGAGAGAGAGAGAGAGAGAGAGAGAGAGAGAGAGAGAGAGAGAGAGAGAGAGAGAGAGAGAGAGAGAGAGAGAGAGAGAGAGAGAGAGAGAGAGAGGAGATTCGAAGCGTAACCACGTGCTGGCAACGAGCGAGGCGTGATTCTTCTCCGTTCTTCTTCTTGTTCTTGGCGCGCTACGGCGACGCACCACGACGTACGGCGAGGTGTCCGCCGTTTAAACGCAAGCACGTCGTTCCTACGTGTTTTCCACGTGCGTTTCTTTTCGCGTACGCTAAGCGTCCGTGTTCCGGAAGAAACGCTGCCGCGAAGACGCGGCGCGGCACGACGATGCACCTCGTCGAGCCGTTTTATTGCAACGTGCACACCCGACAATGAGGCGACAGTGTTGTTTACGAGGTGCCGATGCTACACCGCGTTCATGTTTCCTCATGTGTTTCCTTGTTTGAAGTGCAACCAGTGACCGCTCTCGCCCCTTTTCTTTTGTTATATAGTGAAAAGTTCTACTTTATCTTTTTTATACCTTGTATACCTTGCTGCTGTAACAGAATGTAGTTCTTTGTTTGATAAATAAATTAAGAAATAAAATGAATACATGATTTATGAATTATTTTAAGATTTAAAATTACTTGTCGAGCCTGTTATTAAATTTTTTCTCGCTTTTTAAAAAATAAAGTTTTTTTACATGTTTTTGGTACGTCTTGTACTATAAATTATAATGGTATTGTC
>NW_023415850.1:31818-72489 GCF_013373865.1 Monomorium pharaonis | reverse complement strand
GCAAGTTCGCTCGTACGTCTTCTTCAGCTTCATCCGCGCGTGTAAGCGAAACCGCCCATCCGCCCAACGCATTTTTCGCCAAAAAGACGATCCTCGATCAACAGTGCTCGCGAACGCGATGGAAGAGAATCGGCGCAATATGAAAACGATCGATCTTCGTTCGCGTCGCTTCCAGCAAGAATGCAGCGCGATCCTTAACTGGAGCACGGCGATTGAATTGAATTGATATTATGAAAACAACGTACGTTTATATAATACTTCTCGGGAATCGAGATAGCTTATGTCATAGAAATGTGTTGCAAATCTAAAAGTACACAAGCAAAAACAGACAAACAATCTATGTAATATAAATTGTTTATGCCATCGCGGAACTTATATCTGCTATATAAATATTATCTTTCATTTCGAAAAGTAATATTTATGCATATCACAGTTTCATTGTTACATAATCTCAATGCGTATATGTTAAAAAATTGCAATTAGAATACACAATTTAAGATTGAAACTCTTGCGAATTGTAGATTTCGTTGTGTGTTTCTATAATGCCAATCGTTGTGCCATTTTACATAAATAAATGCATTTTACGTTCGAACGTTCTTCGAGCATAAAATTGAATCTCTACACATATCTTTTATCACATCGATTACTTTCTGAAGAGAAATCAGTTTTGCTACGTGTGAAAATACATATCTTTCAATCCAACAGGTACTCACATGCAAAAGTCGTTTTGTCACGGGTAGATACGAAATAACAGCATAAAGATTACTCACCTGTAAAAAAAAGAAAAACAGATGTATTAGATACTAATAATTATATCCACGAGTGAATAGTTTGAATTAAATTTACAATTAGTCATTTATTTTCTCGAAGTGCTTATGTTCGTTACATAAATATATAACCTAAATAAAAAAATTGCAGGCAGATGAATCATAAATTTGCGTCTTTTACTTTCTAATCACAAAATTTTCCTAAATTAAATCCTTCCCTTTACATGATGTTTACATGATTCTTATAGCTGAAATCCTTCATGTCTTTTCAATTACGCTGTGATTTAATTTTTAAATTTCTCTCATTGTCCGTTTTACAACCACGCAGAGAGAGAGACATGCACGTGCATAAGCGTTGCAGCCTATAGCTTCTGGCAGCTTTTGTACACTGCAGGATACACGCGTGCGAAATCCTCACGTTGGGAAACGTTCGCGCGTTACAACGTGACAAAATCGATAAATCGCATATGCAATTGTTTATTGTTCGGCGTGATATCCGAGACTAGTACCTACGTTTCTCAATGCGAGAAACGCCCGTGCCCGGTTTTCGCAGCACGTGTCTGTCTCGAGCATGCACAACACGAACGCCGGGCGTGAGCCATTGTCTCCTTCGAACTATCGCGCGTGTCTCATAAAAGCACGGGCTATCTCGGGCGCATTTCCTTTTCGTCTCTCGATGCTTTCGCACTGTATCGCACGAGATACGCGAGGAAAGTTATTTGCGCCCGTCATTCAATCTCCCACGCTCGATACGCGATACAGGGGATACTGAACGAAAAGGAAGCAGTTCTCGGTATTCTCCTGATTTTTCAGAAAAAGAACGACAGTCGGTCATCCTTTCATGGCGGGCTCAACGCCATTCGCGATAAACGCTTCCGATCGCTCGGATAAGAGTAGCAGTAGCAGTAGTCGCCGTCGTGCCATCGCTTTGTATTCACAGCACGTTTTCCGCCGTTTTTCGGTCGCTTCCGCTCGGAAACGCAACGGAAGCGCAATGAATTCCAGAGTTCACCGAAAGCACGATTTCATGCTGATATATGTGATAGAATTAAGCTTTGCTAATTGGAAGTGATGTGGTTGTTAAGATAATGGCGCATTCGTCGTAGCGACGAGAAAAAAAAATATTTGAAGTGATGTTCAAGTCACGATTTTTTTGATTTTGCAATTTAGAAATTTTATATTTCTGATGCTCTGCCACAAATTTTAAAATATAATTTCGAAGATGAAAATTCAAGAAGTTAAAATCAGATGAAAACAGTCGTGTCTCTCTGCGAGCGCCTCAACAATACAACGTGTTGCGCTTTTCTTATTCTTTTATACTTAAAATATAATTTTTTATATACAACAATTTTTCAACTGTATAAATGTGTGATTTATAATCAGAGCAAGTTTTCTATCACCGTTATTTGAACTTTTCATAAATTTAACGTGACCTAACATATGAATGTTATCAGCTCTAATTAAGTTTTTCCCGTGATGTGAATCCCACGCACAGTCTAATTTTCTTTCCACCAGTAAATACACAAAAACGCTTATCTTCCAAGAATTTTAATCCCTTTCACAAACAGCAAACTGGAAGGAAAATACAATGAGAGAGAAGGAGAGAAAAAGATCGCAAGTTTTAATACCGCAAAAAAGACGATTATTCCAGTTCTTATATAGAAAAAAGTTTCGCTGATATCTCCACACAGTTGTGTAGCGTGCAATCACAAAGATCCGCTTGTGGGCCTGTTTGGCTCGCAGAGTATCCTTGAGCGCAAGTCTCACCCGCGAAAGGGGCTGTTTTCGAACGCTAACTGGTAACCGGAGTACTTCGTCAAGATTACGAAGGTCGCGGGACTTTCCGCGACTTCTTGCGAGTTTTGTAGATCTGCGCGATCTTTTACGACTCGGCATACTCTACCGCGGCTTACAATTATTGGCTTCGCCGATGGCACATGCCGAGCGGATTCCTGCTCGCCGGTGTGCAGAGCCAACCGATGGCCATGGGTAAAGAAACCCATCGGAGCGAAGCAATGACCGACCGACGAGACGGAGGTTTCTCGCATGCATGATTAGGCTCTGTGCCCGTAAAACCTGTGATGAAACCTGTTTGAAACCCCGTAGACGTGTTCACACGAATGAGAGAAAGACTCATTCATTCAGGTATGCTCGTTCAACTATAAATAGAATTCCCGGAAGGCGGCCCCGACAGCCGATCTTCTTTTTAAACCGCTTTCCAGGCGACATGATACAGTTTATGTACGATTCTTAATCGAGCATTGCGAGTTTTCAGGAGCGACATAATCTGGATATTCTGACGTTTATAAACATATGAAAACAGCTTACGTGTTTACGAAAAGAACGGTTTTATTAAAATATGTAAAAATTTTAAGATACAGGTCTGAAAATAAGGTTGTCGGGGCCATCAAAATAATTACAAAGGACGCTCGAGCTCGAATGGCAAAACACGCCTGAGCGTTCTATAATTATTTTAATAATCCTGCAAAAAAACTTTTTTTCAGATCTGTAGGTAGTTAAATTTAGATACTTCAGTAAAAAATCATGTTTTTGCCATGCACTTGTAACAATACATATAATGCATGTGTTCATAATTAATATCGCGTTGAAATTATACTAATATCAATTACTTCGTTTTAAACTAATAGAATAATTTTTCAAATTGTTTTTAATTAATTTTTTTGTCTTCTCATTAATATTAATATTATAGATCATAAAATAAATATTTATTAATTCATTTGCTACTCATTATACTGTCAATTCATTATACAACAGCTGCTTGTCAAGTAGTACAGAAGAGATAACGGGAATCCCAAATAGATTTTAATTCCTCTTTTAATTTTTAATATTAAGCGGCACAATAATTTCGTCTCACATTAAACGTGTTAACCGCATTATTTAATCGCAAGCGCTATCGCACGGCAAAACGCATTGCAATTTTATTTAATTGCCGCGGAAACAAAATCAGCGCGCGTGCAACGCTGCACGCGATTATCACATCAGCGAAAATCGCGCGATACGACAAATCATCCGAAATGTCCGTATCTGCGCGCGATCTCGGAATACAATAGGTAACTGTACAATCGGTCATTACAGTCCGTTCTGGAATCGAAATTAGAATTCGACGAAAGACCCGGAATGCTCAGATCAAACCGTGCACATGCTTCAGATTAAACGGCTCGTAAGCCACATTTTACCGAGCAACGCGGCTCGTGTGCATTTCGAATGAAATTCGCGAGCATTAATCGTGGTCACGGTTTATTGTACTTGGCCGAAGAATCGAGAGTCGTCAATGAAAAATCAACTCAGAATTGGAACGGAAACGACAGCGCAGAAAAGTGCCATTTTTCGCAGAAAAATCCATTTCGGAGTCGAGATAAAAATGCACTTTCCTTTCAGAGAAACCGACAAAATGCGGACTTCAATTTTATTTTTCCTTTCAAAACGGAACAAAGAGGGTAGAAGAAAGCGGAAGGTAGGGCGAGAAGAAAAATATAGATTTATTAGGAACAATTCCTTTTAAATGCGATAATAAGTTACAAAATAATATCAAGTAATATAAACTTAATAAAAAAAAAAGTATTTAAATAATACGTTCAAAGAGAAATTACATAAGAGAACATAAAGAGAAATTGTAATAAAATAATACCAAAATAATATAGATTGTGTAGAAAATAATGTGACAGTAACAGGAGAAAGGCGAGCCAAATATACAGTTAAAAAAAAGAGATTGATACTCGAGATTGCACATGTAAGACATAAAAAGGGAGAAAAAAAGAGAGAGAGAGAGAGAGAGAGAGATGATGGAGATACTGAAGGGGGGAGGGAGGGAGAGATATAAAAAAGGCGGAAAATCAAAGGCGTAGAACAGGGAGTACGTCGAACCGGTTCAACCGCTCAAGAACAACCGCATTCCAAAGGATTTCTACTTCAAGATTGTCGGCCAGCCCAACATCCCCTTTGGAGCCCATCCTGTCCCGAGATCGCGATACGTTTCTCAAAATTGTCCCTCCGATAATGAACATCCTCTTCGCGGAGAACTATTTTCGGCGGAACTGTAACGGCGCACTTGCGACTTGCGACGCGAAATTGGAGCATGTCAGTTTCAAGGATACGTCGCACCCGTTCAATGGGAGCGAAATCGAACGAGCCGCTGGGTGTCCGCATATGTGCAACATGCGCGTCCACATGCAGCTGCGTTATTGTTAGAACTGTATTATGACAGTCTGTTATCCGCCGACTGATCATCTCTACATTTGACGTGCCGCGAGAAGAAGGAAATGAGATTGTCAGCGCAACGCGATATCGAATTAATTTACGGATCGCTGATTGGCAGCCGTCTGCCATTTTTCAATTGATACGTGCTGAATCCTCCATTTGTTCATGTATGCTAGTAGAAATGCTTTCAAAATCGAATCGCGGTGGTTCCAGCTTACTAAGATGCGGGTGAAAATTGCGGATCAAACACCACGCTCTGTATAATTTCGCAGAGAGAAACCGTCGCGCGTCAGCAATTTCAGCTTCGCGGACTGGACGCATTAGAATGATGTACGCTTTATGAATTTTAATTTTTTTTGTCCACGCTAAATCTTTGCGCCGGCCTCTCGACGGGGTCAGCGCCGCGATGCGACTTCGTCGCGCCTTATATTTTATTTATAGCGCAATTCAGTTCGCGTCACTGTTTCGCATTTGTATTTTTCGAATAAATAAAGGAACAATCCTTCACCACGTTGCTAACTTAACGTAAAAGACACACTGCAAATCATAATAACAAAGCGCTTAGCCTCGTACGCGAAATCTCGCAGATGACCTATTCAGATAAGGTAAATTAGGATATAATGACCATATATGGAGAAAATGGTCAGTGGCTATAATTACTCCAATAATCGCTAAATAATGTATTTTTGTAATTATTTTCAAAAGTAATCGATATTTACTGTAGTTTATGTGCGATTACATCCGATTTTTTATACACTATTCAAAATAACAATATTGTGAATATTATATCACGTTTTTACTTTTGACTGCCTGCAAAGTTTTTCATGTGCTCATTAAAAATTGTTACAACGTCGAATAAATTACAGTTGAGCTGTCACAATTCACGTTAGACACATAACGAAGGTATATAAATTTTAATGTGTAATTATACCTTTTATTTTCTTTTTTCTTTTTTAAATAAATGCTATATATGACTATCTTTCTCTCACAACTTGGGTAAGAAGGCCAATGACTTTTTTCGGGATAAGTGTTTATGTATATACTTTATTTAAAAAGGCTAGAATTAAGTTGCGCACTTATTATTTTAAATTTAATATTTTTATATAGATATTTTTTTAGTATTGATAATAAGCTAAATAGATACTAAACTTATAGAAACATTTATTATAAAAAATGTTTAAAAATAAATTTAAATATGTGATAATATGGCAATAAAACTAAATACGTAAAATTATAAGTTTTTAATTATTTTATAAATGTTAATATATAAAATATGTATGTACTTAACATTTATAAAATATGTACCTTAACATATGTATGGCCAACTGTCCTGTAATACTATGGCCATCTTTTTCTTAAAAGTTGTGACCAAAATTTATGTTTCAATATTCTGATAATATAAAATTTTTATTAAATATGTTCTCTTTAATGTCGATATTGTTACATATGTTTTAGCCTCAGTAAATTAATACACCAAACGCTATAAAAAATAATAAAAATATAAGTATGTCTTTTGCATTTTAAAAAACTATGACCATTATATCCAAGTTTACCTTAAGAATTGAATTTTTTAATCGTAATATATTTTGATTAACATTTTCATATTTTTAAAAGAAAAACATCGTTCGCTTTATATAGACATATATTAATCTTTATTAATTCTTTATTATTAATCCTTTATAGTCCAATCTGGCAATTAAAAGTCAAAACAATTTTTTGATTTTAATTTATTGAGTAGAAGAAAGAAAAAGTTTTTTTTTAAGAAAGGCTCCTTTTCCTAAAAAATCATTGTTAATAATAAAGATTGATTAAATGACACCGTATCTCGTCAACGATAAATAAAATTTGAACGTTTACTACCAGTAATCTAAATGGACAAAGTTATTTTTTGTCAAAGTGGATTAAGTTTTTTTAATTACTTTTAGCCTTTATTTCAATATCTAAGTAAAAAATTAGTTTCATCATAATAGATATAGAAATTCAGAATAGGCGGATATTCAAGATGGAAGAACGCTCTGCACAAAGGAAATGTGCACAATATAACCAGTGGGAGCACTTCATGAAAAAATGCTTGGTCGTGAAGGCCTCTGTGTAGCTTTTGTTCCTGACTGCAGTCAACAAGGTACAACGCGCATACGTGCACAGAAGTTTAATTTTTAACTTATTTATTATTTGGAATTAATTTTATTATTTTATATTTTAAAAAAATTTTTAAGAAAAAACATTTAAGAGAGAAAAGAATAACTACATTACTTATGATAAGAGTAAGACACTTTGTCTATTCCTAAATTTAATATAACGAGGATCTCCGCGCAAAGTTAAAGGTGCTGACACGGAGTGCTCCTATTGGTATATTGTGTATTATATTGTACTATGGGTTATATATATGCGATCTTTACGTGAGCGATCGCAAGATTTATTTTATGGTGAACTTTCTGACAATGAAACTGACGACGAGGAAGTCAAAGATGGGCGAGATGGCGAGGAAGATACTAACAAAAATTTAACTCATGCAAACTCATATGTGAATTTTTGACAACCAGACTAATGAAGTAGTCGAATATGAGCAAGATGAGTAAAATGTGCGCCGACAAAGTTTTAACTCGTATATTTTTTACACGGATAATTTGTGTAGAATATTAAAATCGACTGTGCATAAAATTTTACAACTTAAAAAAGACATATTTGCGTACATCATAATCAGTTAAAATAAAAAATATTGGATCTTTTGCGATCGAAAAAACGTAAAAAAAATTTTTATTATGTGTGTTCATGCCAAAAAACAGTAGAGAAAGTCATTTTTTCCTTTTTAATTCCCTTTTTCCCTATTTTCTATAAACTACAATTACTCTGATTTTTAAATTATTAAATTATTATGCTTTTTTTAAAGCAAAGATACCATTACACTATTTATTCATAAATACTAATCTTAAACTATTTGCAGTTAAAAATTTTTTTTTAATGTACGTATAAATAAGATTATAAATTTATTTTGCAACAATGCATTTTAACGATTTTGTTTCAAAATTAAACATGTACAAAAAAAAGTAAAAAATTTTCGAATTATATTTTACAATCATATTTCTAAAACAGAATTTTTCAGATTTTTTTAAATTAAAAAATCCATTTAAAAAATGCATTCAACCAGCAGTCATTATTTAGTTTAAAAAAATGTAAGTAGTAAAAAATAAGTTGGATTATAAAGGGTTTAAGAAAGATAAAAAAATAATGCGCGTTGAAAACATTTCTTAATACCTTAATGAATTAATTAATTTTTTAATTATTCCCAGTACGCAGCATTTTTCTAAGAAAAAAACAATAAATATGAGAAATCCAGGTACCCAGCTATGATTTTTCAAATCACAATAATCTTATTTATTCATATACTAATTCATATAATATATATTCTATTTATTGTAAGTATTGTAACATACAAAATATCCAGAAATTTGCGAATCAAAATATTAAAGCAAGAACATTCTCGAAAAATAAAATAAATATTTATAAGTTTTTTTGTAAGCAGCAGATTTTGAGATATATAAGCTTAAAGCTATAGATATAATAGAGATTATTACACATTTAGACAGTTGTACTTATCATGTAATAACTAATGCTAACGCGTGACTCACAAACTGTTTGTGACTGATAAATAAAGTTTGTGATTAGCTACAACTTTAAATCCTCATATTTCGAAAACTGTTTGATACAAAAATTGACAAGTAACTATTTTGCTTACTTTTTCGACTATATTTCCTGCAATATTTTGATTCGCAATTTCAGGACACTCGGTATGTGTGTGAGTTGTTTTTCTATCTCTTTCGTATACTTTTCCATCACTCTATCTCTTTTGTTACAAGTTCACGGACGCGAGCGGATCACGAGGACGCATTCAATTTGTTTGTGAGCTCGCGACATTTGCGAATTGGCGCGTTCGACAATACCAGCAAATTATGCAGCTGCATGTCCCGCGTGTGTGTATGCGCGCGCGTGTGCGTGTTATTATATGCAGCTCGCGCCGCATGCCATTTGCGCTCGCGTCGCGAACATGTGCGTGCCGCGTTAATTACGTCGGATCGTTAAGTCACGAAGACAGAAGCGAGAGAGGAGTAACGCGAAAAGAATGTCGACTTATCAGTCAGAGGTAATAAACTCGTATCTTAAAAAGAATCAGTCAAATTCATTTTAATTCCAAGTTTACAGCCCTGTTGGCACTTAATTTTTTGCTACTTGCTTTAATAGTCATCTTTAAAAATTCCGCAAAAACATATTTTCGAACAATATTGTTGTAAAATTTATATTGACACCGTTTATCATAGTCACTTCGCCTCACAAGATTATATTTATTGCGCATCTATATGTAAACACATGTATTATATAAATCACATTATACATCCTTATTATTTTCAAAAAACGCGTCTTAATATCCCAACTTTTCGTTTCGATAAATTCGTATATCGGAGAGAATTCGTACTCGTCTCTGTAAAATCAATCGCACGTCACGTACGACAACAATTCGGACGCGCTTTAACAAGACTAATTACCCTTGTTAAGCGATTAGATCGCTGTAAAAGAGAACTTGCATCGTTCGTCCAGTAGATAGGATCTAAACGTTTCCGTCACAACATTAGTGCCGGTAGCGTTCTTAACTCACTTATATAAGAGTTCATTGTAAATTGCAAGACGTCAGTTACTGAGCGTCGTCGTAACTTGCCCTCCCGCTCATCTCGATACAACAGAACAGCGATAACAGATAAATAGTTAATTATAACGAGAAGAAACAAACAATAAAAAAAAAACACGTAATTTAAGAAGGATTAAAATTAAAGGTCCTCTTGATCTTTCAAAAGGAATTATATATAAAAAAAATATATAATTATATATAAAAGAGAAAAAGTAATTGATTTTTGTAAGAGATGATGTAAAATGTTTGGAGACTGCAAACCCTGAGGGAATGCAGTAAACAAATTCACTATATATAAAAGATAAGATAGTGCAATAGTACATTTCAATTACTAACGCGTTCTCAAATCATAATGATATCGATATCGCTTTTGTGTAATTCAATGTTAGGTCCTCGACCTCAATGAGGCTCAATGAGGCTCGTGACATCGTCAAACGCTGGAGGATCTCATCGACTTCTGGCCAATCGATGACGAAACAATATCACCCGAATTCGTGAAGGTCTTAAAAGCGGCCCGTCTATGCTACAAAGCGAGATAAGCGAGTCCATTTATATACGGCAGAGGCACCTTCTATTCGTAAACAGTCAGTACCGTCGATAGAAAGCCGCAACAGAATCGAATATTCCCGTGTACACGTGTACATCTGCATATTTATCGGGGGCGCAGTAATGCACCAGTTGATAACGACAGATGCGCCCTTGCTGTCGAGGCAAGGCCGACGTTGAATGAAATTCCTTCGTGCAATTCGAATTATGTGGGAAATTCTCGTCAAGTAAACTATACGTTTACGTTCATAAATTTAAATTAAAAATGGAACACTGCGTCCCCGCAAACGCGTATGCGTGTAATTAAAATTTCACGGATTTGTTTATTTACCACGAAATATTTATCTGTATTCGAAGCGTTATTATATATTCATTGTAATATAAATTGTAATACAACATTAATAAGACATCATTATACATTTTTGTTATTATATTGCGTTGTTAATGAAAACTTTAATTATGGTAGAATTATTCGCGCGGGAAAATGCCGTTATTATGGCCGACAAATTACGTAGTTTTGTTAATAACCCTACAGGAATCCTTTGTCCGCGACGAGAACAACAATTTTATGCGTGACGTAATACGCTACTGTCGCATATTTCTCACAGTTAGTTGTAGATTCTAGAGATTATAATCGTACATATTGAGAAAAAGATTCTCACAAATTTATTTTTGAGATATAAATTTATTTTACTAGAAAAAATTTAAATAAAAAGTTATTTTTAGCAAATAAAACAACGAAAAATGAGTTATGTATCACTAAAACGAAATATATTTCACAAAAATATGTATATATTTTGTCATTAAATCTTTTTTATAGATAACAAATATCGAGAAAATGTCACAAGTAACAATTGCCTGCTAGCATTTTGACTTTCTTCTCAATGTACACAGGTGTGCGGACACTTTTCCAGCGATCCTCTATTCTCCCAGCATCTCCAATTTTCGTCTTGTCCAATATAGAAAATTTGAAACATGACTGACAACAGAAATGTCGACGATAATACGTGATCAGAATTTTGTGTATGTGTAAAAATTTTATCTCGAAATCTATGTAATCCAAATATAAAATTCTGATCACGAAATCATTGATATTTCTATTGTTCGGTTTGTTGTTTAATTTACATAAAACAGTATATGTATATATATATATATATATATATATATATATATATGTAATATATATACATGTATATTATGTATAAGTTGAGAAGAAGATGCTAGGTAAGGGAAAAGCCACTTTGATTATAGATTTCTTCATAGATCAGAAGTTAGCTATTTTGATTGCGCATAAATGTGTGCTGTTAAAAAACTATGGTTATGACAAGGAATTTTTATGTTATTAAAAATCAATAAAAATTTATTTAATATCCTCTTCATAACATTTGGTAATGTAATAACTAAGCTGTTATTTAAAATCATATGACTGTTTTATACACAATTCTACATAGTTTTGAGATATTGTTTCACGTAATATAATCTATAATCTAATACATGTGGCAATCATATGTGGCTGGTATAGATTATATCTTATGAAATCATTATACGCTCGTGTATAAGCTACAGTAACATCTTCTAATACTTGAGGATAAAATGACAGCAGATGTACAACTTAATTTGTCAAATTTGATACTTTCATTAACATAGTTTTAGGAATTAATATTTTGGATGCTTTGTATAATTTTTAATTTATAAAATACTTGTTTAAACCTATAAAATGTAAAACTAGTAGAAGAAGTTGTGCTTCCTAAATTATTATTTGATTATTGTTTTATTAGTCAAATTTGTGTTTTTAATCATTTAATTTGATTGTTTATTGTTTATTACAGATGAGCACATCAAGCAATACGTCATACTATTTGAATGCTTGCGGCATCTTCCTTCATAGGAAGTAGCACCTCACCTATATACATTAGAAAGAATGCCAGTTTTACAGAGCTTAATTAATTTTTTTCTCCAAAAATCTAGAATATCGAAATTTTAATTACTTTATTTGCATAAATAATATTTATAGAAAAAGCTCTCAAATATAACAATATCAAAAGGTGATATCTGCAATACATATTTTTTAATAAACATAATTATATTTTAATTAAACAATTCGCGTGAGATAAAGTAACGAAAAAGCTTGCTCGAGGTTGTTAATATTTGCAAGTAAAAAGCACGTATATATCGATATGTCAATAGACCGACAAAATGGTTTATCGTAAAAGCAAAAAGGAGTCATTCCCGTGCGCGTCTCTTTTTACGCGCGACCGTAAAATAGCCTACGGCTGCGGGATTATCCTTCGGGACACGCGCCCGGACATTTCGTCGCTTTTTACGATCTCTGACGAAATTCAGGAGCAACGGAGCATACTCGATTGGGGCGGGGAAGAAAACTGATAGAAACACGTCCGTTAAACGCGAACGCGAACGATCGTGTCTTGACCGGAAATTGAAACTTGTATAATTATACCGAGTTTAATTTTCCACATTGCGAACTAGATAAGAAAAAGGCACTGCGACTCAACGATGAGAATCCATGTAAGTTTGCGATAACAATTCATTGACGCTTGGACATAAATAAAGCTCAATCCAATTTTAGGATAGTGAAGTCATACGTTGTCTTTTCCTACGATGCGACGTTTTGATCTTCAATTTACGGCAATTTACAACATAAAACACATAAAACATTATAAATAATTTATAATTCACGTCAAATTTCAAAATAAAATTCTACTTATAACTTTATATGTGCCATATTTCTTCATAAATACATGTATTTGGAACCTTGAAATGCGCTTATAATACAACACATAAAATTATAAAGATACAGTTATATTCTGAATTTTAAATCGTCTAAAATGGGAATAATATCAAAATAATTGTACATATATATATATATATATATATATATATATATATATATAAAATTTTACAATAAAATAATTTTCACTACACTTCCATACAGAATTTATTAAATCATAAGTAACCTTGGCACGTTTCATACACAAGAGTTACACTTTCGCTCGCGTGAGCTCTTTTCCGCGCGCACCAGATTCATCGTGTCTCTGCCCCTCCCTCCTTAAGTGACTCGGCACTTGATAAAATACGAGGACATTCGGCGGACATTGCTCTCCCAATAATCTTTTTGCCGAGACGCGCCGAGAGATGAAGTATCACGTTGACGACGGGCGTCGCTCCCCGTGTGACAAGAGGAAGGCCGACGCTGCGACGAGGCGTTCCGCCACCGCGCTGTGGAGGCCGAGATGTTTCGAAAGTTAATAATATAACAAAGCACAAGCGAGAGCAGAGCAAGTACGTCCACTCTACGGAGCCTTGAGCAGAAGTCCTCCACTGATCGTCCAAATCGACAGAAACGACCTTCCTTAAGGACCGACCGACCCGACCGTTGCGTCTTCGTTGCGAAATTTTTGATAGTTCGAATGGTGAATAAAATATATATAATATGTAATTAATATTATAAGATAAAAATAAACGAGTGTGATATGATAAGATAATGTTATAACAAATAATTAAATTAACGAGTTAAGAAAGAGTTGTCTCTTTTCTGTCTCCTCTGATTACAATTGTTAAACAATTCAATAATTACATAATCCACCTATTATTGTCTCTGTAGTTTTCGCATAAACAAGGTAATGTGGTTTATGCAACGTTGAGACCTTTCGTGAAAGCAGCTCAATGCGAAGCTGAGCTACGCAGTGCAACGTGTATACATCGCACCATGTGCGACTTTACGATTGCAGATTATGCGCACTAACAGAGAGGCGCGCACGTTTCGCGGATCTAAACTAGTTTAATACGTCCAATTAATCTAATCGTGCCCGATCGTTATTTGTCCTATGCGAGTACCGCTTTACGTAATATCGAGCACGATTTTCAACGAAGTTATCTGTTTGCTTATAAACTTGGAGATTGATCGTCGACTACACGTATCGCGAGATAAAAAGACATCTCAACAATTTCTTGATTACGTCTATAACAATCTTATAAAGTGTACAATAATTACATTTTAATTTCAAACTTTCTGCTCTTAATAATTGTTATGTTTACACTTTCAAGAGAAATAATATGTTTCTCAGTGGAGTAAATTTCTTTCTTTCGAAGAAAAAATTGTCAAATAGTTATTTTTCAAACCATCAAAATAATTTTTTTTTAATTAAAATTTTACATTAATTTAGCAACTATCTAATCTTTTGTATTAAAAGATATTTTCAAAATTAAAAAATATGTAGTAAATAAAATTTTATTAAGAGAGTTTATTCTCGCTTTTTATACTTTATACTCTTTTTTAGTATAAAAGCTATAAATTTACTTGGTATATTTATTCTTTGATATTTTGATGTTTTCTATAAATTTTTTCATATATTAGAAAAATCAATTTTTGGCAATTAATTGCAAATCTGTATGAGCGTGTCAAAAAGATACGCACTAACTGTTGCATATATTATTTAAAATTCAAAAATTCAAAAATTTTTTTATCTATATAAATGTGATTCTTGCTTTACAACCAAATTAAAAAAATAGATTTTTACAAAAACGAAAGTTTTGAAAAAAAACTGTTGCTTTTTGCTCCTTTTTCAAAATTTTTTCCTAAGTAAAGTTTGTAAGTAACTATCAAAAAAGTAAAAAAATGGAATTTTTTTGTTTGATTAGGTCGAGTGAAGGAGAAACATATTATCAATATCTCTAAAAAATTATGAGTTAATTGGATTAAAAAGATTAAATAAGTTATGACAGTTTTCAAAAATGTTATCTAAAAAACGAGTTAAAAATTTTGTTTATTAATGTAAATTTTTACAAAAGTCTCTTATCTTTAATCTGTTCTTTTCCAACATTCAAACTATTAAAAAACGTAAATAATAATAATCGTCTTTGAAATGCAAAATCGAGAAGCCTCTTAAAATAAGTAAAAATAGAATAGCGCTTTAGTATATATTTTTCATACGCATTGCATGTTTACACGTTCCAATGTTTCCGATTCACTTTCGACATTTCGTTTTGATTTACACTGGCTTATACGTATCCCTTTGGCCCGTATGTCGGCCGCGATAACGTAGGTCACCATTAGCGGAGTTAAAGCAAAGCCAGGCGTAAATTCGTAAATGGACGTAATACAAGCGCGTGCACAGTGATGCTTCACAAACGCGATTGCCTCGTGCAATCTGCATACCTAAGTACACGCGGCGCGAGTGCTTGTAAACCTACTTGACCCATTTACCCGATGACCTCGTCGCAAGAGATTTCTGAAGAGAGTACCTAATGGCGCAGGCGAACTTGTTCTTCGAGCCAAGAACACCAACTGATTATTTCGCCTTTTTCTCTCTCTCTCTCTCTCTCTCTCTCTCTCTCTCTCTCTCTCTCTCTCTCTCTTTCTCTCTTTTGCATTTTGAGAAAACAATACAGCAACAGATTCACGGTGGATTTTAGAGTATGCGCCTTGGAATTATTTGACGGACGGTGTCAGTTGAATGTAAACACCTGACAGTGACGAATCTCGAAAATTTGCCAGAATATTTAAGGGCCGGTTATACCATCTCTGGATAAACTATCTGTGATAAATTATCTAGCGGATATACGTCTACGTCTACACGTCCATTATACGCCGTGTGTAAACATGGACGTTTATCCATTAGATATATTACCGTCGGCAGGGCTGTTACGACTGACTTAGACGCCCCTACGCCGGAAATCGATCGTGCACCCCAATACAAAGTTGAAAAGACAAAAAACTAAAAAATTCCTGCTTCTAGCGTTACCCAGAAAAGGAGAGGGTCAACAGATCTTCCGCGTGAACATCTGAACTGGCATCGCTGCATAGCACCCTCTAAATTTTGCGCCCTACGCTAGAGCGTACACTGCGTACTGCCTAGTAACGCCCCCCGATTACCGTACAGTTTATCCAATAGGCAGAGCAACCCTAAAGGAAAACAGAATAACAGCAGAGCAGAATTAACTTAATAAATATTCGGCAATATGAGGAAATTCCGAATTTTTATATATTGATAAAACACACATTCGCGAATCACGAGTTTTCGATACTAAAAGTCACACGCCGGGGGTAAATGGCGCAATCTACGCACAAGTCTCGGCATAAAGTCTCGACCCGCAAGCCGTTCGTCAGCGCCCGCGATTCACGGCCGCTAAAGTGCAAGTTGATGGCGAACTCGGAAATACCCACGGTGACAATCCCTAAAAATTCTTACGTGTGCGCGTCGTGCACTTAATATCATCGAGGTGGTTAGATTCCCGGAGAATTTGTACGAAATATAGGTAAGTAGGGTACGCGACGACGTCATATCCTTCGCTCTGTCCCTCAGTAAATCGATTGCCCGTGTGCCGGGCGATTCCAGCTTGGAGGAACGTTCGTCGAGCAGCAGGAAATACGAAACGAACGCCGGGCCCGATAATTTAATCAAGAAACTTCCGCCCGTTTACGCGGCTATGCATTTCTTGCAACTGCCGTGTCTGCGATACCTTTGACTTTCCACGCGCGCGGGAGAATTTTGCAGGGAATCTTCTTCTGGCTCCCGCGAGGATCTCGGACACGTATTCGTATCGTAATTTCGTGCGGACGTGCTCGGACGCGAATATCTTACGCTTGATTACGAGCGGGATTAATCCATGATGAAAGTCTTTAAGCGGTTGCATCAAGAGGCACGGTAGTGCCTCGCGCCAAGTGTACGCGCAGCGAGGCACCACCGCTGCTTCTTTTACGCGAGACGCCGTTTGCGATTTTCTGTAATTATCGGATTTTCAATAACGGCTGAATCGATTGATTTCTAAATAAGTTTAATGGATAGCTTGGATCCGATTTATATAATGAAAGTATTTTTATTTTTCCGCTACGTAACTTACGAGCGAAGATATTGCGATTAAAGTTTTTCGCTCAAGAGTAAATCTGTTTAAGAAACGTCGTAGTCATTATCGTCGTCGCCCGGCCGCCAGGACAAATGGCGGCGGTTTGTATTTTGTACTGTTGCTTTCCGCGCGATAGATGGCTTACGAATTGACACGGCCCACGAGTAACTATAGGTTTGTTCCTTTTAGCTATATTGCTACACTAGTGTTCTAACTTACTGCACCAGTGCAGCAGTGCAGTGAAAAAGAACAAACCATCTGTATCGCGATTGGCGATCGGCGCGCCGTCCGTATATTCGTGTATTGAGGTAATGAGGTTAATCATGTGACAGTTCGAGGTTAGTGTCTTGTTGACATGCGCGAGGTTAATGACGAGTTAATTTTTATTATTATTATGCATCATTTAGTTTTATGCATATTTTTTATATTACATCGTAGATTACATCATGGAAGAAAATATGGCTATGCCTAATTTGAAAATTATCAGATAAGTTACACAAAATTTTCATTTTTTGTATGAAATAAATATTCCGAAATAAGATTGATTCTTTGTGTTATGTTTTATTTTTAGTTTTAAAAGAAAGAGAGGAAGAAGTGCCTCGCGCTAAGTTTATACGTCCTACCATTGATTAAATTAAAAAAAGACAAGAAAAAGTGTCTCGCTCTAAGGGTATACTACCATGGATAAGCAGTCAAAATCGTGATTTATAAAAAAAAAGAGGATAATGTTGGCAAGCAAAAGTAGTACCCAGTACTCTGATGCCCAAGCTATTTAACTCAAAACGTACTGCTTTCACGCAAACATCACTGTGCAGTTTCAAATTCACGTGGCCTGCATTCTTCTTTCCATATGCAAAATAATATATGGAACAAGAATAGCTGTTGCATCTACTCCAGTCCACAGGTCGGGTGCAAGGAAATGGGTCTAAGTGTGCCATGTGCAATCTGGAGATGCACTTACTGGAGAGTGGGATTAATATTAATAATTTGCAATCATATCAGTGAACGCAAGGACTTTGATTTGTTGGTGCATCTATGTACCAGGAGTTTTCATGAAGCATTCCAAGTAAGCTATCGAGAGCAGGTGTACCCTGAAAGTCCTCTGTGAAGGGAAGATAAGACCTTTGAAGAAGAACAGCAGTTGTGGTACAATATTATACTTGGACAGTATACAGTTTTACAACCTAACTTAAAGAATACCGTGCCTCATCAAAGTGCGTTGAAAAACCGTGCATTGCCTCAGCTATTTAGTATTATATTAAGAATAGAACCTCGCAGCGATAGATCAATATATTTGATAAGAAACTGCACTCATTAACGATAATATATTACTTCTGTAAATCAGTGATCATAGTGTGAATCTATTTTTACCTTTATTTCTGTATATATCTACTATGAAATTTTTTTTCACTTTTCTTTATTTAAAATTCCATAGTCTTAATAAGTTTGATCCTAAGATTTCAGCTGTTTAACGATTGAATGATGATACAGATAAAAAAAATTTCCATACATCATGCAGTGCTTAAAAATAGTATCTATCTTTAACTCTGTAATCAAAGATATATGTGCTTAAAAACAGTATCTAACAGTATAAATTTATCTTTCAGAGAGATGGTGTTTTTGATGTTATGACAAACTTAATCCGGAGCATAAGCAGATATATAAATTTCTAAGAATATTGTTTAACGCCGCTTAGCTCACTACTGACTGTGTTATTATAACGTTGGTTTACTTTGAACACTTACTTATGCAGAAAGAAGATGCTGTAGATGCTGCAATTTAATATAAATGTTCCTTCCAGTGTATATGCCAAATTTTACTTACTCTCAAATGTAATTTATATGATTTAAGAAAATAATGATAATGAAAATTCTTTAGTTTAAAGTTAGTTAACATAATCCAGAGCATAAGCAGATATATAAATTTATTCAGACATTGTTGTTTAACGCTGCTTAGCTCACCGCTGACGGTGCCATTACAACATTAGTATTATTACATTATTATTTATTTTACTCATATGTCAAATATCACTTTCTATAGATTTTGTTGTTTCTACTGTATCTCATTTCACTTTTCATTCAGTTTATTGTAAATATTGATAAAACAAGAAATAATATTTGGCATATAATATAAGTAAAATAAATAATAATAATGTAATAATAGTAATAATGGCACCGTCAGCGGTGAGCTAAACGACGTTAAACAACAATGTCTTAATAAATTTATACATCTGCTTATGCTCCAGATTATGTTAACTTAATACAATCAATGCTATTAACTTTAAACTATTATTTTCTTACATCATAAAAATTACATTTGAGAGTAATAAGTAATTTGGTATATACACTGGAAGAAAGATTTATATTAAATTGCAGCATCTACAGCATCTTCTTTCTACATAAGTAAGTGTTCAAAGTATAACGTTATAATAGCATAGTCAGTGGTGAGCTAAGTGGTTAAACAATGTTTTTAGAATATTGGCTTATGCTCTGAATTAAGTTTATCATAATCATCAGAAACACCACCTTTCTGAAAGATAGATTTATACTGTTAGATACTGTTTTAAGCATAGATATGTTTGACTATATAAGTACTTACATAGTTAAATCTGTACCATCATTCAACGTTGAACAGCTGGGGATCGAATTTAAGACTGTAGAATTTTAAATAAAAGAAAGTGAAAAAAATTATATAGTAGATATATACAGAAATAAAGGTAGAAATAGATTCATACTATGATCACTGATTTACAGAAGTGATATATTATTGTTAATGAGTGCAGTTTCTTATCAAATATATTGATCTATTGCTGCGAGGTTCTATTCTTAATATGATACTAAATAGCTGAGGCAACGCATTTGACAGTATTCTTTAAGTTAGGTTGTAAAACTGTATGCTGTCTAAATATAATATTGTACCGCAACTGCTGTTCTTCAAAGGTCTGATCTGCCCTTCACAGAAGACTTTCAAGGTATACCTGCTCTCGATAGCTTACTTGCAATGCTCCATGAAAATACTCCTCCCACATGGATGCACGAATAGATCAAAATTTTTTGACTCGCGTTCACTGATGTTGCAAATTATTAATACTAATCTCACCCTCCAGTAAGCGTATCTCCAGGTTGCACATGGCACACTCAGATCCATCTCCTTGCGCCAGACCTGTGGACTGGAGTAGCCGCAATAGCTATTCTTGTTCCCTATATACTTATGGAAAGGAAAATGCGGGCCACGTGAATTCAAAACTGCACAGTGATGTGTTTATGTGAATGCTTAATATTTATTTAAAAAGTTAAAATACAGTTAATTAAAATATATCAAGAGGCACGGCCAACTGTACGCGCGCGAGTTTTTGTCCCAGGACAGGTGCTCTGAAACGAAACAAATATTATTATTTTATACACGTTTATTGTGACGTGTTGTTTCTATAGGCCTGTTTTTTGTCGCTGCACTGCTGCACCGGTGCAGTAAGTTAGAATAAGACAAATATTTTTTCTCATTCTAACTTATTGCACCAGACAGCAGTGCAGCGACGAAGAACAAGCCTCATATTGTTTTCGTATTACTTATATTACTTACTTTTTATTGGTACGTAATATATATGTTTTGGCCTCTCCCACGGCCTCTCCCGCGGTTTTGCCCGCCGCCTCTTTTTTAAATTTTTTATTTCCACGTTGCCAGCGAGGAGCTGTAAAAAAGAAAAAATAAAACATTAATAAAATATTAATATTTTTATCAATTTAATTAAAAAGAGGCGAAAAAACCACTGCAAGGTCTTGGTTACTTACGTCTTGTATATTGCTGTGGCAACAATGCTGATGGTGGTGGTGGGGCCGATGTCGACGGCGGCGATGGTAGTGGGGCCGATGTCGACGGCGGCGATGATAGTGGGGCCGATGTCGACGGTGACATAATTCCCCACGGCCATATCCATGGGGCCCACCACATCGGTGGGGCTGACGCCGCCGCTGCCGCCGCCGCCGCCGCCGCCGTCGCCGTCGCCGTCGCCATCGGCGGTGGCGGCGGCGGTAACGGTATTGTTGATAGTAAGGTCGGCGGCGGTGGTGGTGGTAGGGCCGATGTCGACGGCGACTGCGACGATGGTGGGGCCGATGTCGACGGCGGCGATGGTAGAGGTAGTGGGGCCGACGTCGTCGGCGCCGTCGGCGGCGGTGGTGGTGGTGGTGGCGGAGCCAATGCCGAGGGTCCTGCCACCGCCGCCGCCGTTGGCGGCATATTCGTCGTTTGTTGCACATGCAGCTTCTCTATTTCAGAAGCTGCATGTGCAATTATCTCGTCTCCGGACAAGTCCGTCTCCATCATTCTGAAAATAAATTTATTCTTTAGTTTAGTATAGATATCTAAGAATGTGTATATTTCTTAAATATTTGTAATATTAACAATATGATGTACTTACATTACGTCTTCATTAACCGCCATCTTTTCACTTTCTGGGGCCCGGCACAGATTTTTTCATAACGCATAAAGCTAATATTTCATGTGTTGTACGACCAACTGATTGGACGTTTTCGATTGGTCATAGATTAGAGAGATTTCCGAGTTTCTAGAAATGCTCTATCTTATCGCCAATTGAAAAGTCTAATTAACTTGTCGTACGATACATGAAATGTTAGCCTAATGTATAACGCATAAGAGAATTAACCAATCAAAGGTTTTTATTTCTAGCGTTTGCGAACACAGCTTTAGAAATTTTATAGCCGTTTGGATGATGTCTTTATTGTTGACAGATTGTTTATGGCCGCGGTTTGTCTTTATTATTGATACAGATTATCAATATAATTTGATTATTATTAAATCAAAGGTGAGAAGAAAGTATTGAAAATAATATTTTAGTAAGTATCAAATAAATGTATAACTATTTTTAAAATAGACTCTTGGAATTTTACAAAATTAGATAAAAGCAAGCGGCGCGATTAAAAGTGAAACACGGTTATGTTATTTTTTATAGGTTTTGACACGTTTATACTTATTCTGACAATCCGAATTTTAACAATGCTTTTACAATTAAATATGTTAACATTTTATGATCTGAGCATATTCGTTGCAATGTATATTTTTGTTCTACTACTGATTGAAATAATCAAACTTTTTGGATTTAAATATAGATTTAGGTGGTCGATTCTGTATTTCTGAAGGAGTAAAAATGTGAAAAGCAATAATAATTTTTTTAGAAATATAGAACCTTTTGTATTAAAAAGCTAATTCGTCAATTTTGAAGAGTTATTATGAAAATATAAGTATATTTATGGATATAAGTACTGCGTTCTCAATGCTCGTTTGCCTTTATTTGATTTTTATATTATGTTATAATTAAATAGTGTAAACTGGAAAAAAATTAATATTTTTATTTTTAAACAGAGCGTCTCTACTAACTTATTTCCTAAGTCTCGGAAATGGCTTTAGATTTAGATATGGAAAAATGTTTCAGATGAAAATTGTAGATAGGATATTAATAATGGAAAAAATATGATTTTGACTTTGATGTTGCCAAGGTCAGGAGGACGTATATAAATATTAAGGTGATCTTGTAATCTTGTCGTTATTGAATACCTGACCAATATTCATAGCCCGGTATTCATATTTGAGTCTTATTTTAAGGCCGGTATTCATAGTCGAATTTTACTTAAGACCCATCTTAAGCACGATCTTGAGACGTCAATGCTATTATTTCATTGGTTAAGTAAGTCTTAAGTCGGCTCGAAGCTAGACTTAAGACCATTCTTGAGCTTAAGATCGGTCTATGAATTCCGTCCTATGATTCAAGAATTGTCTTAAGTCTAGCTTCGAGCAGACTTAAGACTTACTTAACCAATGAAATAACAGCATTGACGTCTCAAGATCGTGCTTAAGATGGGTCTTGAATAAGATCGGTCTATAAATTCCGTTCTAATACTTTGATTGGTTGATGACATCTTAAGGCAGTACTTAAGACAATTTTAATTAAAAATAAGACATTTATGAATATTGGCTATAGTCGAATCTTGTGGCTTGTTCTTTTTCGCTGCATTGTTGCACTGTTAGAGTAAGACAAATATATTTTTTCTCACTCTAACTTATTGCACGAGTACAGCAGTGCAGTGAAAAAGAACAGGCCATTATATTTAAGATCATCTTAAGTATTGTCTTAAGATGCCATCAACCAATTATAGAGCCGTATTAGCATGTTAAGATATTGTTCGAAATGATTTTAAAATAAGATTTGACTATTAATACCGGTACCGGCCTATGAATACCGGCCCAAGTCAAGCCCAAGTGTTCATCATGTTTTAAAGCCGTTTCCGAGCTTTAGAGGGTGGGTCAGACTTTTGAGATGCTATGTTAAGCCTCGTCTATAATAGCTATAGTGGTAAGGTAGTTGTAATTTGCGACAGCCAATGAGTATAAAGCTTTTATGTTCCAATATTTATAGTCGGGTTTCATATTTAAAATTATCTTAAGTACTGTCTTAAGATGTCATCAACCAATCACAGAGTCGTATTAGCATTTTAAGACATTGCTTGAGACAATCTTAAAATAAGATTTGACTATGAATATTGGCCAATGACCTTACAACTTTACTACTACTGCTATTGTAGATGAGGCTTTATATGTAATATTTCTTTTTTACGTGTTATTTTAGTCACATAGATCTTATATTATCTACTGATTTAGAGAAGAGAGGTAAGGCTTTTTCTTTTTTTTTCCTTTTATTTTTTCTTTTTTATACATATATAATACAGCTGCTTTGCGTGTTTTTATAAATACGGCTGCTGTGCGCGTATATAAAAACGGCTGCTGTGCGCGTTTATATAAATACGGCTGCTGTGCGCGTATATAAAAACGGCTGCTTTGCGCGTTTATATAAATACGGCTGCTGTGCGCGTATATAAAAAAAACGGTTGCTGTGCGCATAAAAACGGCTGCTTTGCGCGTTTATATAAATACGACTGCTGTGCGCGTTATATAAATACGGCTGCTGTGCGCGTATATAAAAACGGCTGCTTTGCGCGTTTATATAAATACGGCTGCTGTGCGCGTATATAAAAACGTTGCTGTGCGCCTTAATAAACTGTGCGTTAATACAAAATTGTTCTATTTATTATAAACAATTATTTTACATAAAAATGTCCATAAAAACAAAAGAACAAATAATGCTCTCGTCAGAAGAAAAAAGTATTATTGTTCAAGGTGGGTGGTTAGAAGATATGCACATGGAGCATTTTAATCACCTTTTAAAAAGTAATTCAAGTTATAAACCCGTTAGTACGTTGCAAACTTATATTCCTGATACAATACCGTCTATGTCAGAAAATGAAAAACATATACAGATTTTACATAGTTCTGATTTTGATTTAGATACTTGTGAATCTAGTTCATTACATTTGTATAAGTTACATGAGCTATTAAATGTTAATGGACATTGGGTGTGTTGTTACTATGATAGAAAAAACATATATATTTTTGATTCGTCTAATAAAAAGAAGTTGCACAAACGTCATGAACAAGTTTTGAGACGATTATTTCCATTTTATTCTTTTGATAAAAAGCCTATAAGATTTCCTACTGTGCAACAACAACCAAACTGTAACGATTGTGGGGTTTTTGCAATAGCTTTTGCTACTTCGTTATTATTCAATATTAAACCCGAAAAAGTAAGATACAACATTAGCAAAATGCGCTCGCACTTATTAGACCTTTTTCAATTTAATAAGATTGAGCACTTTCCTCAAGATTTAAAGTATGGCGTGCCTCAGACAGTGCTTCCATTAGCAGTAATAAGAGCAAAAGAGGCTGAAGCGTTTCGTTTACGTACCAAACGTCAAAGTGAAAAAACGCAATCACAGAAATTGAATAAAAAAATTTGCAATTCTCAACAAACTAAAAAAGAATTATCAAGCATATTAATATCAAAAAATATTGAGCAGTTTGATAAATCTCAAAATGAATCGTGCGTAGAAAATATTGATTCTAATAATAAATATAAAATAACGTGAAAGTTTACGAAGTAAACAAAGATATAGAAAATAAATTTGCTAATAATCATCTACAAAATAAAAACGATTTTGAAGTCAATAAAAAGAAACGTCGAGAAATGACGCTGTCGTCAGAACAAAAGAGTATTATTGCTCAAGGTGAATGGTTAAATGATCTGCATATGGATCATTTTAATCATCTCTTAGAAAAGTATTCAGCTTATAGACCTGTTGGAACATGGCGAGTACAAACAATAGATAGAGTGCAACCAATACCAACCAATAAAAGACATATACAAATATTACCTGTTACGAGGTTGGGACTACATTGGACATGTTGTTATTATGATACAAAGGATATATATATTTATGATTCTTTTAATTCAAAAATGTTAAGTGACTGTCAGAAACAATTTTTAGACAAATTATTTCCAACGTATGATTTTATTAAGTGTCCTGTAAAATTTCCTTTGTGCAAGAACAACCGAATACGCATGATTGTGGTGTTTTTGCTATAGCATTTGCTGTTTCGCTATTTTTTAACACTAAACCAGAAAATGTAAGATATGACGTTAACTTAATGCGTTCGCATTTAATACAAATGTTTGAATCCAATAAAATTGAGCACTTTCCTCTAGAATTAAATCAATTTCAAAAAAATTATGATTCCTGGCAAACCCCAAAAAAATTAAATAACGATTTAATAAAAACGCAAAGTTTAAAAGAAAAAAAGTACAATCAATAATAAATGATATTTATGTTGAAAAGATTGATAAAGGATTAGAAAGTGAATTGTATATTGAAAATATTTATCATGAGATGAATAATACTATTAATAGTGATGTATGTAGTGATAATAAGCAAGAAAAATAAACATTCAAAATACAAATGCAGAAAATAAAAATAAATATTCGGAATATAATTTTGAATTAGGGCATATTAATAAAAATAAACAATATCAGCAAGAAAACATAAACATAGTAACAACCAAGCGCATTATGGTGAAAAATAGAAGTTATCGTGTTAAAAAGCGGCTCCGATATCAACAGGATTTAGACACTAATCGTGCTAAAAAACGAAGACTATATCAACAGGATTTAGAGAATAATCGTGCTAAAAAGCGATGTCAATATGAACGGAATTTAGAAAATAATCGCGCTAAACAGCTACAACGATACAAACGAGACTTACAAAATAATCGCGCTAAACAAGTCCAACGATATAAACGAGACTTACAAAATAATCGCGCTAAAAAAGTAGAACGTTATAAAAACATTTAGAAAATAATCGTATTAAAAAACGATGTCACTACAAAAAGACTTTAGAAAAACAACGTGTACAAAAACGAATACGTTATTTTATCAATTCTGAGCGTGAACGAGAAAGACAAAAGAATTATCTTCTGATCGTAAGTGGCTTTACAATAAGCGATATTATCAGAAAAGAAAATCTGAGTCCACATTTGCAGAGAAAAATTACATATTGCCAAAATGTTAATAAAAAGTATTCAAAATTTCGATCAACAAATTTTATAAAAATTCGCAGTTCTTTTGACACATTAGTTAAAAATATTTTACATGTACAAAAAATTACAGATTGTAGTAAAGGTTATATTGAAGAACGACTAAAAACAGAACAAATTGTACGCTGGTGTTTCATTATTAGAAATAATTATATTCGTAATATATATAAAACGCTAAGTCTGCTTAAAAATAAATCGGAACATGTTTAACTGTTGCTGCAGAATATTCTACAGTTGATGATAAATTAAGTGCGTTATGTGGTATATCTAGACATACAGCTTCGTCCGAGAATTATTTCACAGATTCCATGTATCATAATATAACTTCATCCGAAGTCAATATAAGTGAACCTTTAATATTAAATACAAGAGGACAAATTGTTAATGCGTTACCTTTAATAGAAGCACGAGCAAAAAAATCGTGGTTGTGCAGTATTTTATGTAAAGTTAAGAATCCGTTTCTAATTGATCGATATCAAAAATTCCTACAAGCTATAAATAAATGTACTTTAAAAACATACCAGAATTAATGCAAAAAATTTATGAATGCACTGTGACAATTTTTGATAAGAAATTAGGTAATGCTAAGAAGGGCCATGCACATAGTTGTTATATTGATTTAAATCTTTGTAAAGCTATGTCTATTCCAATGCAATTATTATCACCTCATTTCCCAAAAGTAAGAAATATTAGACGTTTGCTTTATCAACTTTACAGCTTTTATAAAAAATGTTAGAGCTGGATGAAGCGTTAACTTCTGGTGAGGTTGATAAATTAAAACAAATTATAACTTCAGTACAAGAGAAAGCAGATATGTATAAGCATCAGCAAACTGATACAATTTTGAGTGATGATGATATTATTTCTAAATATCATAAGCGTTTATAGTTGAAAAAAGTTCATTGACCACACCGCGGTATATTTTGTGTCTGGAGAGACTTTGTTTATAAAAAAATCGTTTCTAAAATAGTAAACTTTCAGACACGTACGAAAAAATCCAATTTGGAACGATTAATGGCATACGTCAGAGCAACAAAATATTCACTCCGCCAACATATGTTTATTGTGATAAAAAATTCGCTGCGGTTTGTGACGCCTGGCTTCTTGCCTTTTGAATAATCTTCTTCGCTAATGATGTACCGGAGGTAACTCTCGTCCCTTAATCAATTCTGAGAAATGCTTCTACAGAGAGCTCAAGCTTTTCAAACTGTAGTTAAAATGGGGAACAGTTTTTACTAAAAAAAAATTTGAGAGACAAAAAAATACAGAAAGTTAAAGGGACAAAACTTTCATTTACCACTTCCCTTACAGGAGCCTTTTGATAAATTATGTTCTAAAATGATCCATAAATTTAAATGCATGAACTATGTCATTTTGGACAGACATATTCCAACCAAATCAAAAATCATTTGGTAAGATTCGTTGGATCTTAAAAAACTATATGAAGCTTTAGAAATGGTTGCGAAATATTTCTTCTATCGCTGGTATTGTATTGCCCAATATCACAATTAGAATTAAATTTAGGAAATCTTAATAATGCAGAATTTTATATTCAAGAAACAAAAAAAAGAACAGACGTTTTATTTAATGAAGACATGTAAACCGGTAAAAATTCCCGAACAAATGCACGAGAACAGATCACGTGGAAGTACATTTATCCGCGTGAGGCTATTGTTAATCAACACAAGATGAAAGTGACCGTTACTACGAGCAATATACTATATATCCATTTATGAAAAAAAAGAAAATAACATGCGGAGATCAAATGTTAAACATTCAAGATTCATTTTGGATAATCGCAAAAACTTTGGATTTGATGTAGTTTTTCCAGATTATCTGTATATGTGTGTGTTCGAATGGACAAGTGATTGAAAAAAAGACCGGTCAAAAACTTCAAGAGAATGAAATGTGTGTGTCGTAACGTCTAGGCATACGATTAGATTAAATCAAACAATACTTATTCTCTTTGTAAATTAAGCGAATATTCGTCAGTTAAGTCGTGGAATTTATCAAAAATGAATATAACTGATCACGAAGTCTTTATACAGCTGCGAATACTTAGATGTATGTCTAAAGATTGCGTTGGAATCCCAATTTTTAAATTACTATATTCTTCCCTTCGAAATTACTGAGCAATATTGGCGTCAACCAAGAATGATTAGATTGTCACGCGCACACCGCCCTTATGGGACCTGCCACTGGTTTTATAACGTTAAGTCCTAGTGAATGGTTATGGACGATTTAGTGATTATATTCGTGATCGTTAAGGATGCAAAACTCTTCGTTGAGTACCCGTGACACTTGTTGCTAAAGATCTGTATCAACGTCGAGATTTCTTGATAAGAAATTTCGAGCAATGTAGATGTATTTTGGTTCCAAAGATTGTCCAATTGGTGAAGTTAACGCACATTTTTGGCGACGAGGGAATATCAAGGTAGAGCATACCACATTTCACTTGTTAGTTTGCGATTAACACGATGCACCGACGAGCGCGGTGAATCCTCTTAGAAGAGTTTCTAAATTTTATTTTAAAATACATAACCTGCAAAAAAGCCAGATAAAATATTTCGCCATTATTGTTACAGACGTGTTACACGAGACAGCAACGAATAAACATAATGATTATGTCTCGTAATAAAAAAAGTAGGACGTCAAGTTATTCGTTGTTGTCGTTTTGGATTTCCTCCGTCCCGTTACTGAAAAACACTGCGTATGAGAGATGTAGCAACTTTCTATAGCAGGCAGAAAACAATAAAACATCAAAGCCGATTGTAGATCTTCCTCGCATGGCTGATGAAGTTGATATTAATGATTACCCAATTCTGCTTTCTTACTGCTATGGGGACGCGCAATATGGATATACAATATATTGGTGAAAAGTCGACACTGTTACATTGTCTGTTACTAAATATGTGAATAACCCAGGGAAAAGTGCGTTGTCGGACTTTGATCTTGAACGTTTAAGAATAATTAAAGCAAATATTGGCAAGTGTTCTTGCATTTTGGGTTGACGCACGCTAACTAATAGAGAAGTGGAGCTTTGAAGCTGCTGATACTTTGCTACGTATTCCCTTTATATGGGAGTGATGCAATTTACACCTATTAATGGTTAAACGTTAATCGCATACGAAGCGGAAATTAAAACGTGTAAGAAATTGAAACTCTTGATGGTGAATCTAAGATATATTTTGTCCATCTGTAATAGATGATATTCTCCACACTAGATCGCAAGATGGAGTCTGTGTCTCTTTTTGAATTCGTACAATGATTGATATCACGACGATTGAACCGCGAAGTAACCACTATTGAATATTATAAAATTAAATAATACGTCATTGGCTTAAACGGCGGAGACGCGATGTCTTCTTAATCACTATAAATACAACCTGTTGAAAAAACGACCGGAAGAATATTTCTTTTCTTATTCTATGTTTTAAACCATGGCGACAATTTTAAAGGATCCTTAGAGATGATTGTCATACATATGCGCAAGCATTTGAAAAAAGAAAAGTACATCTTACGGAGGGCATTGCCAATACCACGATAAGATACAAGAGTCTGCAAAAAGCATTTGAACATGCCAAAAGAGTTGGTCGACAAGAAGATGAAAAATTACAAAAAAACTGTGTCTCAGGTGTGCAACACCCTGATAACGCACGATAGGTGTTCAAAATATAGAAGCTGGTAAGCGATGCACGATTTTAGAGATCTTGGTGATACAATAGATGAGAAACGATTTTCTGAAATGATACCAAAAATTAAATTCGGATCAAAAAGAGTATTCGATAGAGTTATTGACCTGTAATGTTGAGGACTTCACTATTACTATATATGTTAGTGGAGCAGTTGGAACTGGAAACAAAGTTTCTTAATTAAACAAGTAAACGTGGATAAAACAAAATCTTAACAAAGATACTGCTCTCGCGGCACCTACTTTGTTTCTAGCAGCGTTTAATATTGTGGTTTCGACAGTTCCCAGATTGCTCCAATTACCTGTTGAAACATGGTCAGACTTCCCAAAGTATAAAAACCATTGGGCTAATCATGTTTTAAAAGTTTTACGTGCCAAGGAAGGGCGCCTTTCCAAAAGCATGTTGTTCTTTTTTCTTTTGTGATTGATGAAGTGTCAATGATATCAAATTTGACTTTAATGTAGACCATTTCGATTAGTGAAATATTTGATCTACATGATGTTGAAGGGGGTCTGGTTCGGTCGCAAACAAATTCTTTTATTTGGCTATTTGCTTCAATACTCCGTAGTGAGGATCCTGTTTTTGTGCAATTATCTAATGACAAAATTAAGACATGTGTTGGTTTCTTTAATTACCGCTTAATTTGTGGACTTACATATTTTATTAGGAATGACATTGACGATTAATATGAGTAAGCAAAGAGGATTTATACTATATTACAATAATTTGTTTGTCGAAAATTCGTATCGGTTCAATGACAAGTCTGATTGTGCCAATCTTGAAAGTAGAAAATCTCTTTTAAAGGTAATTCTATGGAATCGAGATTAAAGGAAATATGTGATTTTAGGACAATTGCCATCGGTTATCAGGGGTCATCCTGAGACACATTTTTTTGTAATTTTCATCTTCTTGTCGAACCAACTCTTTTGCATTTCTCAAATGCTTTTGCAACGCTGATCTTTTCGTGGTTATTGTCATGCCTCCGTAGCTGGTACTTTCTTTTTCAAATGCTTGCGCATATGTATTACCAAATCATCTTCTAGATCCTTTAATTTCGCCATGGTTTAAACATAGCCAACTAAAGTAAAGGAAATATCTTTCCGCGTCGTGTTTCAACTTGTATTATAGTGATTAATAAGACATGCGCGTCGTCGCGCCGTTTAGATAATGACTATTATTTATTTATTCATAATTTCATATTGTACTTCGCGGTTCATCGGTCGTGATATCATACCATTGTACGAATTCATAAGAGACACGACTCAATCTTCTTGCATCTATTGGATCAAAATCATCTATTACAGATGGATCAAATATATCTGTAGTCATCCTCACCATCAAGATTTTCAATTTCTTACGACTTTTTTTAATTTCCGCGTCGTATGCGAATTAACGTTTAAACCATTTTAATCGATTGTATGCGATCAGTCCATATAAGGAATACTTAGCCAAAGTATCATCGCAGCTTCTCAAGAAAGAGCTCACATTCTCTATTTAGTTAGAGATCGTAAACCAAAATTCCAAAGAACACTTGCCAATGATTTGCTTATTCTTACTAAAACTTTCAAGATCAAAGTCCGACAACTCACTTTTCCCTGGTTATATCACCTCTTTATAACATACATGTACGCAGTGTCGACTTTTCACCAATATATTGTAAATATCCATATTTTCTTCCATGCATAAGAAGAGCAGATTGTAATCATTAATATCAACTTCATTCATGCCATTCGAGGAGATCATACAATATCTGCTTTGATGTTTTAAAATTGTTTTCTTGTTTTCTGCCTCTATCGAAGTTGCTACTCTCTCATACGCAGTGTTTCAGTAAAACGGGACGAGTGAAATCAAAAACGACAACAGCAACATTAACTTTACGTCCTACTTTTTTATTACGAAGCAATATAATATATGTTTATGTCGTTGATGCGTAGTAACACGTCTGTACAATAACTGGCGAAATATTTATCTGGCTTTTGCAGGTTAATGTATTTTCGAAATATTAATTTAGAAACTTCTCTATAGAGGATTCACCGAAAAATCGGTGCATCTTAATCACAACTAACAAGTGAAAATGTTGTATGCTCTACCTTTGATTTATTCTCGTCGCCAAAGATAGTGGTCGTTACTTTTCACCAATTGGACATCTTTGGAACAAACTTAAATCTATCATTTGCTGAAATTTTATTATCAAGAACTCTCGACGTTGATACAGGATCTTTAGCAACCATTCACTTGGACTCACGACGTTTTTGCCATCCATACTTCCCGAATATAATCACCTAAATCGTTCCCATAACCATTCACTAGGACTTAACGTTATAAACCACCTGTTGGCAGGTCCATAATGCGGGGTTCATACATCTACACTCTTTCTTGTTGACGCAATATTTGCTCACGTATTTCGAAGTGAGCAGAACATACTAGTATTATAATTGATTCCAACGCATCTTTACTAGCATCTAAATATTCTGCCGCTGTATAAACGACTTCGTGGATCAGTATAATTCATTTTATGATAAATTCCACGACTAAACCTGACGAATATTCCTTATTAAACAACTAGAAAATACTGTTGATTTAATCTAAATCGTGGATGCCTAGACGTTTTACAACGACATTTAATTAATTCAGCTCTTGAAGTTTGACCGGTCTTTTTCATCACATGGTATTGTCCATTCGAACCGAATGGATAAATAATCTGGAAAAACACATCAAATCCAAATTTTTTTTCGCGATTATCCACAAGATATCTGATTTTAACATTTGATTACAAGGCGTCGCAGTTTTTTTTTTTTTTCATACAATGGATATATAGTTATTTGCTCCGTAGTAACTGTCACTTTCATCTTTTGAGTTAACAAGCCTCACGCTGATCAAGTAACTTCCCACGTGCCTGTTATCTCTTGCTTTGTAAATCTGATTATTATCGCGTGTACCTTCTCATTACAATAAACCTTCTTGTTCATTTTTTTTGTTTCTTGAATATAAAATTCTGCATTATAAAGATTTCCTAAATTTAATTTATTGTGAGTATTGGGCAATACAATACCAGAATATAGAAATTTAAATTAATTCCTCAACCATTTTAAGACTCATATATTTTTTTAAGATCCACTAAACTTTCCCAACTGATTTTTGATTGGCTTGGATATTTCTACAAAAACTAGTTCATGATTTTAAATTTATTGTGATCATTTTTAGAACATAATTTATCAAAGTCTCCTGTAAGGGAGTGGTTAAATGAATTGTACCTTTAACTTTCTGTATTTTTGTCTCTCAGGAATTTTTTTATTAAAAACTTGTTCCCCTTTTAACTACAGTTTGAATAAGCTTTAGCTCTCTGATAAGCATTTTCTCAAATTGGATTAAGGGACGATATTACCTCCGTAACATCATTAGCGAAAGATTATTCAAATGCAATAAGCAGGCAACAAACCGCTACGAATTTTTTCACAATAATGCATATATATTGCGGATTAATATTTTTGTTGCTCTACGTATTCGCCATTACAATCTTCCAAATTGGATTTTTCTCTACGTGTCTGAAGTTACAATTTAGAAACATTTTTTTATAACAAACGTCTCTCACATGACACCACAAATACCGCGGTGTGTCCAATGAACGTTTTTTCAAAGCTATAAACGCACTATGATATTTAGAAATATATTCATCATCACTCAAAAATTGTATCAGTTGCTGATGCTTATACATATCTGCTTTCTCTTGTACTGAAGTTATTTGGTTTTAATTATCAAACCTCACCAGAAGTTAACGCTTCATCCAGCTCTAACATTTTTTTATAAAGCGTAAAGTTGATAAAGCAAACGTCTAATATTTCTTCTTTTGGGAAATGAGGTGATAATAATTGCATTGGAATAGACATAGCTTTACAAAGATTTAAATCAATATAACAACTATGTGCATGGCCCTTCTTGCATTACCTAATTTCTTATCAAAAATTGTCACAGTGCATTCATAAATTTTTTGCATTAATTCTGGTATTTTTTTAAAGTACATTTATTTAACTTGTAGGAATTTTTGATATCGTCCACTTAGAAACGGATTCTTAACTTAACATAAAATACTGCACAACCCGATTTTTTTGCTCGTGCTTCTCATTAAAGGTAACGCATTAAACAATTTGTCCTCTTGTATTTAATATAAAGGTTTCACTTATATTGACTTCGGATGAAGTTTATTATGATACATGGAAATCTGTGAAAATTCTCGGCGAAGCTGTATTCTAGATTATACCACATAACGCACTTAATTTATCATCAAACTGTAGAATATTCTGCAGCAACAGTTACACTGTTTTCCGATTTATTTTTAAGCAGACTTAGCGTTTTATATCATATTACGAATATAATTATTTCTAATAATGAAACACCCAGCGTACAATTTGTTCTGTTTTTAGTCGTTCTTCAATATAACCTTTACTACAATCTGTAATTTTTTGTACCATGTAAAATATTTTTAACAATGTGGTCAAAAGAACTGCGAATTTTATAAATTTGTTGATCGAATTTTGAATACTTTTATTAAACATTTTTGGCAATATTGTAATTTTTCTCTGCAAATGTGGACTCAGATTTCTTTTCTGATAATATCGCTTATTTGTAAAGCCACTTACGATCAGAAGATAATTCTTTTTGTCTTCTCGTTCACGCTCAGAATTGATAAATAACGTATTCGTTTTTGTACACGTTTGTTTTTCTAAACGTCCTTTTTGTAGTGACATCGTTTTTTAATACCGATTATTTTCTAAATGTTTTTTATAACGTTCTTACTTTTTTAGCCAGCGCGATTATTTTGAAGTCTGCGTTATATCGTTGGACTTTTTAGCGCGTATTATTTGTAAGTCTCGTTTGTATCGTTGTAGCTGTTTTTAGCGCGATTATTTTCTAAATTCCGTTCATATTGACATCGCTTTTTAGCACGATTATTCTCTAAATCCTGTTGATATAGTCTTCGTTTTTTAGCACGATTAGTGTCTAAATCCTGTTGATATCGGAGCCGCTTTTTTTTTAAACACGATAACTTCTATTTTTTCACCATAATGCGCTTGGTTGTTACTATGTTTATTGTTTCTTGCTGATATTGTTTTATTTTTAATATGCCCTAATTCAAAATTATATTCCGATATTTATTTTTATTTTCTGCATTGTATTTGAATGTTTATTTTTCTTGCTTATTATCACTACATACATCACTATTAATAGTATTATTCATCTCATGGATAAATATTTTCAATTACAATTCACTTTCTAATCCTTTATTCAATCTTTTCAACATAAATATCATTTATATTGATTGTACTTTTTTTCTTTTAAACTTTGCGTTTTTATTAATCGTTATTTAATTTTTTGGGGTTTTCCAGGATGCATAATTTTTTTTGAAATTGATTTAATTCTAGGAAAGTGCTCAATTTTATTGGATTCCAAACATTGTTTAAATGCGAACGCATTAGTTAACGTCATATCTTACATTTTCTTGTTTAGTGTTAAAAATAGCGAAACCAAATGCTATAGCAAAAAACACCACAATCATGCGTATTCGGTTGTTCTTGCACAAAGGAAATTTTACAGGACCACTATAAATCATACTGTTGGAATAATTTGTCTAAAAATTGTTTCTGACAGTCACTTAACATTTTTGAATTAAAAGAATACATAAATATATATATCCTTTGTATCATAATAACAACATGTCCAATGTAAGTCCAACCTCGTAACAGGTAATATTTGTATATGTCTTTTATTGGGTTGGTTGGTTGCACTCTATCTATTGTTTGTACTCGCCATGTTAACAGGTCTATAAGCTGAATACTTTTCTAAGAGTGATTAAAATGATCCATATGCAGATCATTTAACCATTCACCTTGAATAATACTCTTTGTTCTGACGCACAGCGTCATTTCTCGACGTTTCTTTTATGACTTCAAAATCGTTTTTATTTTGTAGATGATTATTAGCAAATTTATTTCTATATCTCTGTTTACTTCGTAACTTCACGTTTTTTTTTATATTTATATTAGAATCAATATTTTCTACGCACGATTCATTTTGAGATTTATCAAAAACTGCTCAATATTTTTTGATATTAATATGCTTGATAATTCTTTTTTAGTTTGTTGAGAATTGCCAAATTTTTTTATTCAATTTCTGTGATTGCGTTTTTTCACTTTGACGTTTGGTACGTAAACGAACGCTTCAGCCTCTTTTGCTCTTATTACTGCTAATGGAAGCATGTCTGAGGCACGCCATACTTTAAATCTTGAGGAAAGTGCTCAATCTTATTAAATTGAAAAAGGTCTATAAGTGCGAGCGCCATTTTGCTAATGTTGTATCTTACTTTTTCGGGTTTAATATGAATAATAACGAAGTAGCAAAAAGCATTTGCAAAAACCCCACAATCGTTACAGTTTTGGTTGTTGTTGCACAGTAGGAATCTTATAGGCTTTTATCAAAAGAATAAATGGAAATAATCGTCTCAAAACTTGTTCATGACGTTTGTGCAACTTCTTTTTTTTAGACGAATCAAAAACTATATATGTTTTTTCTATCATAGTAACAACACACCCAATGTCCATTAACATTAATGAGCTCATGTAACTTATACAAATGTATGAACTATGATTCACCAAGTATCTAATCAAAATCAGAACTATGTAAAATCTTGTATATGTTTTTCATTTTCTGACATAGACGGTATTGTATCAGGATATAAGTTTTGCCACGTACTAACGGGTTTATAACCTTGAATTACTTTTAAAAGGTGATTAAATGCTCCATGTGCTATCTTCTAACCACCCACCTTGAACAATAATACTTTTTTCTTCTGACGAGAGCCTATTTGTTCTTTTGTTTTTATGACATTTTTATTTGTAAAATAAATTGTTTATAATAAATAGAACAATTTTGTATTAACGCAAGTTTATTAAGGCGCACAGCAACGTTTTATATACGCCACACAGCAGCGTATTTATATAAAGCGCCAGAAGTCCGTTTTTATATACGCGCACAGCAGGAGCCGTATTTATATAAACGCGCACAGCAGGTCGTATTTATTAAACGCGCCAAAGCAGCCGTATTTTTATGCCAGCAACCGTTTTTTTTATATCCGCGCAAGCAGCCGTATTCTAAAAGCGCAAAGCAGCGTTTTTATATACGCGCACAGCAGCCGCTTATTTATATAACGCGCACAGCAGCCGTTTTATATACCGCACAGCAGCCGTATTTTTATAAACACGCAAAGCAGTGTATTACTATATGTATAAAAAGAAAAAATAAAAGGAAAAAAAAAAGAAAAAGCCTTACCTCTCTTCTCTAATCAGTAGATAATATAAGATTATGTGACTAAAATAACACGAAAAAAGAAATTTACAATAAAGCCTCATCTACAATAGCAGTTGAGTAAGTAAGTTGTAAGGTCATTGGCCAATATTCATAGTCAAATCTTATTTTAGATTGTCTCAAGCAATGTCTTAAAATGCTAATACGACTCTGTGATTGGTTGATGACATCTTAGACAGTACTTAGATAATTTTAAATATGAAACCCGACTATAAATATTGGAACATAAAGCTTTATACTCATTGGCTGTCGCAAATTACAACTACCTTACCACTATAGCTATTATAGACGAGAGCTTAACATAGCATCTCAAAAGTCTGACCCACCCTCTAAAGTCGAAACGGCTTTAAAACATGATGAACACTTGGGCTTGACCTGTGGCCGGTTATTCATAGGCCGGTACCGGTATTAATAGTCAAATCTTATTTTAAAATCATTTCAACAATATCTTAAACATGATAATACGGCTCTATAATGGTTGCGTGCATCTAAGACAATACTTAAGAGTGATCTTAAATATAATGGCCTGTTCTTTTTCACTGCACTGCTGTACTCGTGCAATAAGTTAGAGTGAGAAAAAATATATTTGCTTACTCTAACAGTGCAACAATGCAGCGAAAAAGAACAAGCCACAAGATTCGACTATAGCCATATTCACTAAATGTCTTTATTTTAATTAAATTGTCTTAAGTACTGCCCTTAAGATGTCCTCACCAATCAAAGTATTAGAACGGAATTTATAGACCGATCTTATTAAGACCATCTTTAAGCACGATCTTGAGCTTCAATGCTGTTATTTCATGGTTAAGTAAGTCTTAGTCTGCTCGAAGCTAGACTTAAGACAATTCTTGAATCCTAGGACGGAATTCATAGACGATCTTAAGCTCAAGAATGGTCTTAGTCTAGCTTCGGCCGACTAAGACTTACTTAACCAATCAAATAATAGCATTGACGTCTTAAGATCGGGCTTTAAGATGGGTCTTAAGTAAATTCGACTATGAATACCGGCCTTAAAAAAGACTCAAATATGAATACCGGGCTATGAATATTGGGCAGTATCAATAACGACAAGATTACAAGATCCACCTTAATATTTATATACGTCCTCCTGACCTTGGCAACATCAAAGTCAAATCAATTTTTTCATATTAATATCTAGTCTAACAATTTTCATCGAAACATTTTCCATATCAAAATCAAAGCCACTCCGAGACTTAGGAAAAAGTAGGAGAGACGCTCTGTTAAAAAAATAAAAATATATTTTTTCCATGTTAACTATTAATATAACATATATAAAAATCAATAAAGGCAAACGAGCAGGAGAACGCAGTAACATATCCACAAATATACTTATATTTCATAATAACTCCTTCAAAATGACGAATAGCTTTAATACAAAAGGGTCTAAGCAAAAAAAGTAGTAGCTCACAAACCTCAGAAAACAGAATCGAACAGATCTCATTACTTTAAATCCAAAAGTTGATTATTCAACAGTAGTAGACAAAAACTATACATGCAACGAATATGCTCAGATCAGAAAATGTTAACATATAATGTAAAAAGATTGTTAAATTCGCGATTGTCAGATAAGTATAAAAAGTGTCAAAACCTATACAAAATAAACTTTATAACGTGTCTTGTACTTGTAAACTGCGCCGCTGATCATCTTTTTTGTAAAATTCCAAGAGTCTATTTAAAACAATTTATACATTTATGTGATACTACTAAAATATTATTTTCAATACTTCTTTCTCACCTTTGATTTAATAATAATCAAATTATATTGATAATCTTATCATAATAAAGACAAACCGCGGCCTTTCTACCAACAATCGTCATTACACAATTAAGACATCATCCAAACGCTATAACTTTCAAACTGTGTTCGCACACGCAGAAATAAAAACCTTTGATGGGTTTTTTAATTCTCTTATGCGTTATCATTAGGTTAACATTTCATGTATCGTACGACAGTTAATTAGATTTTCAATTGGCGATAAGATAGAGCATTTCTAGAAACTCGGAAATCTCCTAATCTATGCACCATCGAACAAGTCCAATCAGTTGGTCGTACAACACATAAATTAGCTTTATGCGTATGAAAAAATCTTGCCGGGCCCCAGAAAGTGAAAAGATGGCGGTTAAAAGACTCGAATGTAGTACATCATATGGTTACTTTATACAAATATTAAGAAATATACCACATTTTAGATCTTACTAAACTAAAGATAAATTTATTTTCAGAATGATGGGAGACGGACTTGTCCGGAGACGATAATTGCACATGCAGTTCTGAAATAGAGAGCTGCATGTGTGCACACACAACGACGAATATCGCCAAAGGCGGCGGCGGTGGCAGGACCCTCGGCTTGGCTCGCCCACCACCACCACCACCCGCCGCCGACGGCGCCGACGACGTCGGCCCCACTACCTCTACCATCGCCGCCGTCGACATCGGCCCCACCATCGTCGCAGTCGCCGTCGAACATCGGCCTACCACCACCACCGCCGCCGACTTATATCAACAATACCGTTAACCGCCGCCGCCCGCCGATGGGACGGGACGGCGACGGCGCGGCGGCGGCGCGGCAGCGGCGGCCGTCAGCCCAACCGATGTGGGGGCCCCATGGCATTGGCCGTGGGGAATTATGTCACGTCGACATCGGCCCCCATCATCGCCGCCGTCGAACATCGGCCCACACTACCAATGCGCCGCCGTCGACATCGGCCCCCCACCACCATCCGATTGTTGCCACAGCAATATACAAAGACGTAAGTAACCAAGACACCTTGCAGTGGTTTTTTCCGCCTCTTTTTAATTAAATTGATAAAAATATTAATATTTTATTAATGTTTATTTTTTCTTTTTTACAGCTCTCGCTGGCAACGGGAAATAAAAAATTAAAAAAAGAGGGGCGGGCACAAACGCGGGAGAGGCGTGGGAGGGCCGTGGGAGAGGCCAAAACTATATATTACGTACCATAGAAAAGTAAGTACATAAGTAATCGAAAACAATATGAGGCTTGTTCTTCGTAGCTGCAATGCTCGT